>NW_018250927.1:92456-117824 GCF_001263595.1 Phalaenopsis equestris
CAATTATATGCTAGAAGTTGAAATATTTGATGTTTGGAGATTAGTGGGACCATTTATACCAATACCATCTTTTGAAAATTTATATATTCTGTTAGCAGTGGACTATGTATCCAAATGGTTAAAAGCTGTTGCTTTACCTTGATGTGATGCTCAAAGTGTTGCAAAATTTTTGAAAACAAACATATTTTGTAGATTTGGGATGCCTAGAGTTACATTACTAATGGGGGAAGTCATTTCAGAAATGCCATAATGGAGATGTTATTAAAGAAATATCATATAAATCATAGAATTGCTTACTGTTATCATCCTCGGATAAGTGGTTTAGCTGAATTATCCAATTAGGAAATTAAAAGAATTATGGAAAAATCTTTGAATCCAACAAAAATAGATTGATCAGTCAAACTTGACTATTCTTTATGGGCTTATAGGACTGCATACAGAACTCCAATAGGAATGTCCCCATATAAGCTAATATTTGGGAAAGCTTATCACTTAACAGTTAAACTTGAGCATAAAGCATATTACGTGACTAAAGAGTTCAATTATAATTTGAAAGATGCTGGCAACAAAAGATTATTTCAATTAAATGAGCTTGAAGAGATAAGGAATGAATCTTGTGAGAGTGCCAAGATTTATAAGGAAAAGATGAAGAAGTGGAAAAGATGAAGAAAGATGAAGAAGTGGCATGATCGAAAAATTCTTACTATTAATATTCAGCCAGGGCAACAAGTTTTGCTATATAATGCAAGGTTAAGATTATTTCCAGGCCAACATAAGTTCGGGTGGATAGGAACATTTGTTGTGATAAAAGTTTATCCTTATGGAGCTTTGAATATTAAAAATCCTAAGTCTGGGAAAATATTTAAAGTTAATGGACATAGACTAAAACCTTATTTTATAGGAGATTAGCATAAATTTAATGATGAAATGATGAAATGATGTTGGGAATAAGCACTGGTTACCTCGGACTGACAACGTAAAACCAAGCGCTTCGTGGGAGGCAACCCATAGTTATCAGAGTGTTTTTATTTTGATTGTTGTTTTGTGTGTGATTAAGAAAATTAGGGTAGTATTTTTGAAACTATTATGTGTTAGTAAAGATTTTAAGACTTTATTTAGTGACCAAGACATATTAGAATGAGAATTTGGATGTTAAGTTAACTAGTGCAAAAATGTGCACTGGCGCTTAAGCGCAGCTGTTTAAACACATGTTCGAAATAAAAATTCTAGAAAGTTTAACTACCAATTAGCTTGTAAAAATGTGCCAAGGCAGTTTCTAAACATGTATAAGAGTTATTAGAAGTATTTAGGGCTATAAAAAGGGTTTTGTGAAGGAATTTCACCCCACATCATTTCTAGCCCTAAAAGTCTAGGAGAAAGTGAGATTTAGAGAAAATGTCTTCATGGGAGGTGGATTTGAAGAAGAAGGAAGAAACCATGAGGAAGAGGTTCATTAGTCAATATGCACAAGAGATGTATAATAGTTTCTTAGACGTTAGTATTGATGGGATATCAGAGAAGATCAACAAAATTAAGAATACTATGGCTTTATTGGAGACCAAGGTACTTGAGTTGCATCTAGAGCATATTGGATGGCATTGAAGAAGCAATTTAGCCACACAAGTTATATAGAAGAAGCAGATAAGGCGATGTTCATAAAGCATAAGTGGATTGAAGAAGATCGTATTAAATCTCGTCACCACCATCCGTTTTATCAACTCTATATTTCTGGAGCGACTAATGAATGACAGGAATTTGTTCCTTTAAATGAAGAATGGAATAAAGTGTTAGAAGTTGTTGTTTTCAAGTGGTTTAGTGTTCAAGTATTATTTTTAGTCTTTATGACTTCTTATATGTGTTTAATTGTGAAATGATTGTTGTGTATTTGTATTTAGGAAAATTTTCTCATCCAAGACTATTTGGAGTGAGAATTAAGTGTTTAAAGGTATTTGTACATTTTTTTGAATTAATATAAGTTTGTTTGTGTGAAACTTTGTGCTATTTTTAGCCTCGATTTAAAATAGTTATTATGGAGAATTTTGAGAGAGAGGGGAGTTATAAGAAGTTGAAAATAGTCATTTAAGTGCTATGAGACCATTTAGGGGTGGTTTACTTAGGCAAATAGTGCATTTTACTTTAATTTGAAAATTTTAAAAATTGTGCACTGGAGCCTAAGTGCCACATCTCGCACTTAAGAGTGAGCCAACCGGAGAGCCATATGCCTAAGCACCATTTACCCACGCTTAAGCACCGGTTCACGCAAATCGGTTCTCAAACAAATCGGTTCTCAAACGGTTAAAAATAAAATTTCAGCCTGAAAATCACCATTTTTAATGCCACCGTCACCTTCAACCTCTCCAGTTCACAATTTTTAAGGGCTAGGGTACATCTAAAGTGAAGATTTCTTTGTGGAATCAAGTGAAATTTGCTAGATCCAAGTTACTTGAGGTAAGAGCTTTACTTCTATGCAAAAATTTTGGATTTTCACTATGTATTTTGAGCACATTTGATGAAATTAAAAAATTCACTATTCATGGTGAAAAATGAAAAAAAAATCTTTGGAAATTGCATCGAAAGTGTAGTTTATACTTTGGAAGTTTAGTTTAGAAATTTAAACTTGATTTTTGAAGTTATTTTTTTAATTTATAAAATTTTTAGAATGACACGAAGGAGGAGGAACAAAGGAAAGAACCCTTTTGATTCGAGTAAATTTGTTAGTTTGAAGGCTCAGCATCGATACAGTGATGAGTTGCAATCACAGAAGTTGATTTAGGAGTGGTGTTTTAGGAATCCAGTAGGAGACATAGAGGATTTGATTGTTCGTCGATAGTGAGAACAATTCTGTTTTTCCTCTGCTATTGTGGTCATTTCTGTTGTTAGGGAGTTCTATGCAAACCTCCTTGAGGCTGAAAATAATAGAGTCATGATTTAAGGAAATGTTGGTACCTTCTTCACTAGAGGTAATCAACTTGTTTTATCTTCTGCCACCTAATACTTTATGTTTTTTTATGCAAATTATAGTCCGATTGAAGCGCAATTAGACGAGATTATTTCTTACTTGAATGTTGGAAGAGGACTTTAGAAGATCACTAATGAGAGGAGAGTCAACTTCCCAACTTCAAAGTTATGTGCACCTTTGAAGGCCTGACACTATTTTATTTCTACTCGTCTGCTACCAACAAATCATCTCAGTAAAGTGACCGGAGAGAGAGCGACGTTAAATTATTATATCCAAGAAGGAAAGCTCACCAACATAGGAGCTTTGACTTATCAGACTATCATCAGTTCTGCCACTATCATTACTACTGCAGGTCTGGGATTTGCTTCCTTCATCTTTTCTTTATGTGAGCAGGCTGGAGTTAAATATGATAGCTGGGAGGAAGTGTTGTTACCTCTAAAGCCCATCACTAAGGTGAATGTGAAGACTTATTTTGAGCATTCTATTTTTGGCTGGAGACGAGGATTTTCTAGGAGTCATGGAATGGAGACGTCTGCTGCTTCTACATCTAGACCATCTACCTCACGTGCTTCTACATCTAGTTAGTCTACTGAGACCCATGATCAATTATTACAGAGGATGATGGATCAGATTAATTTTATCATGGATAAAGTTCAGAAGCATTTTGCCGAGCATACTGATAGGTATAGTAGAAGAAAGAGTGATTATGAAGAGAAATTCCACTCATCTATGGAGAGCCTAATTAGGGGTAACCCAGGAGTGCAATTTCCTCCATATCCTCGATATCCTGATTATGAGCCTACAGAAAAGTGGTATAGCGGTGATTCAAAAGACTAGGAATAAAATTGAAAGATTTTATGTTTGAAATATGTGTTAGACTATGTGCTTTGGACTTGATATTTATGATGTGTTGTTTATTTTTATGTCGTGGACTATGTGGTGTGGTACTGCTACATTTGCATCTTTATGATGATATGTACTATGCATTATATTTTGGAGTTTTGTATTTTATTTTTATTGAGATGTTCGTGTTAGTTAGTAGCTTTTATTAAATTCTAGTGTAGTAACTATTGTGAGTTTTGTGATTTAGTTAGCTTAGAAATTAATTTAATACTATGTCTTTTGAAAAGATGAAAATCTTGCTAACTTTGTTCTTAAATATTAAATTTCAGAAACTGCTACCCTGTATTTTTCTTTTATCATGTTTGTCAGTTTATTTTTATGTTGAGATTATGAAGTCAAATTAGTGTGTTAGTTTGTTTTATGTTGATACCCACTGTTTAGAAGTCTATTGAATCTCTACATGTTGAATTGAAATAAAAATATTAGAAAATTTGATCAAAATTAATTTTTCTCCTATTTTAAGTTCTATACTTTTATCATTAGGGTATAAAAATTCATGTTAGCAGTTATTTTAATTTTCATTCCTACTTATATATATTTGATGCTAAACTATTTAATCTGTTAAAAATTTAAGTTGGGGGGATGATAAATATTTGAAAACTTTAATTTTATTTATTCTCAAATGAACTACAAGTGAATTTTATTTGAAAAGAAAAATTGATCATGTATATGAAGTTATATTAGGGAAGTAAAAATTTGATTTTAGAAATGAGTAAGAGAATTTAGTTGAAATTTCGAGTAATGAAGAAAAACTTTAAGTTAAAAGTTTTTAGTATAGAAAACGATTAATATAAGTAACTATCTTTAGTAAGAAACATTGTATTTTTGAAAATTTTAGAAATTTAGACTTTTATTTTTAATACTTAAATTTCTATTAAAATAATTTTCAAAGCTATTAATAATTTTTAAAGCTATTATTATATTTATAAGTAAAAATTTTGTATCAAGACTTTGCTTTATGAAAGGAAAAGTACAATTCAAAATTATTAAAGGCCTATACAGATATAGTAATCCTATCTTAAAAAAAAGAAAAAGAAAAATAAAAATAAAAAGAAAAAAAAAGAAGAAGAAAAAGTGAGGGAGGTGAAGCTTGAGAATTAGTGCCTAATCAAAAATTGGTTCTACATTTGATCTTTTAAAGTATAAGACTTGGAAAATCTTAAGCATATAGATATAATATAGTAAGTAAAATTATTCTTAATAAAAATTTTTATGTGGAGATAATAAATGAACTAAGCTCTAAATTTGGAAGACTTACAATATTTCTGAATTAGATATGAACTCATATTTTCATCTTTCTTAACATTAAAAATTTCTAAACCTTAAGTTGGTCTCATTTACTGAATAGTTTTTCTAAATTGGACTACAATATTTCTAAATCAAAATTTTAGTAACTTCTAAAGAAACATATATATATATATATATATCATACATATTAAGTTTTTAAAGATTGAAGTGTCACTTGAGGACAAGTAATATTTTAAGTTTGGGGGAGTTTGATATGCCTAAAGTATATTGTGTTTTTAAACAAATTTTTATAGTGATTTTTCAGATATTGTGCTTTAATGAAAGGTATTTTTGTGTTTATCTTTCAGGTAAAGGTAAAAAGGTGAAAAATTCTTAAAGGAGTGAAAAAGGATCAAATTTGGAACAAATAGGTGAAAAATGTGCAAAAGTGTTTTGGTGCCTAAGCGCCAGATCCGACGCTTAAGCGCCAGTTAAACAGATAGAGAAGGCCTCGTCTAAGCACCAAAGGCCCCGCGCTTAAGTGCCAGTGGCAGTTATTGGATGAGTAAATTTGGTTTTTGCAAATTTTGAAGAGGTTTTTGAGGCACCTATTGGCTTAATAGGTGGTTACAACCACCATTGACGAAAATTCTTGCAGAAGGATGCATCTCTTGGGGAAATACCTTGAATCAAGACACATTTTGAAGAGAAACTAAGGCACCTTTTGGAGAATTATAAAATAAGGAAGACTGAGACTTAAGGATATAAAATAAGGAAGACTGAGACTTTGAAAGGGGTCATGAAAGTACTGGGAAAGTTTTGAAATATCTAAAATTGGGGAGTTAGTTGGAGAGTTTTCAGGTGCCACATAATTATACTTTTTATTTTAATTTTGTATTCAGAGTGTTGTAAGAGAAAAGAGATTGAAATAAACTTCAAGAGTTTGGTGGAGGACTTTAGATAAGCTTTTATCTTTTATTTTAGACTACTTTTAGTTTTAATTGAGACTAGCTTTTTGTTTGACAAAGATTTCTACTTTTAAACTAAAGTGTAGTTTTATTTTCTCCATAGATTCTGAGTAGTTTTCTTTATCTTTTTTTTAAATGATAAGTAATTAAGTGTTGGATGGAAATTTTGGAGATTATTGATCTTTAATATTGGATGAAGTTGTGATAATTTAAATCATGCACTTCATTTACTTCTTGATCTCACCAATCCAGATGTTAAAATTTATTGTGAGAACATGTAAGAACCGGGCTGGTATTGTCTTAGTCAACAATTGGAAAGAATCACATGAGGTTGTATGAATGAGATTGTAGTTCCTATGATTGAGTGCAAATAAATAGGAAAATATTCATTGAAGGGTGTAGAGTTAGAGGACTTTAAAGTGACAGGTTAAAGCCCCAACCTTGGTTTATTATTTTAGGTTCTGATATGAGATGTTAGCCCCCAGGTGGAGGGAATCAAGGGAACTCTAGAGTGAGAGATTGTATCATCCCTGCCTAGCCAGTCTTCAGAACTATTCAAACTTTAAATTAGCCAATGTACTTTATAACATCTCTAGTAAGGGGGGTAAATAATATTATTGCTCCTATTTGACACAACATAATTTGCATACTTCCATAACAGAATTCCTATACTTATTACTGATTTATGATAGGGAGAAAGATATTTTTATATTTAGTGCTTTTCTTCTATTAAAAATCAAGTTATCGTTTTAATTTGTTACTATTTTATCAAAATATCAAAAATATCAAAAATATTTAAACTTTCATTGCTTCAACAACGTATTTAGTTTAAATAATTGTCTTTTTAAAAATATAAATTTTTCCAAATAGCGCATATCACATATCTTCCCTGTGGGTTTGATATTCAGGTCTTAATTAAAAAGTTTAATATTACATGATAACAATACGTATACTTGCGTAGTATCCAATATATATAAATTAAAAGTTAAATTCTTATTTTTCTTCAAGATCAAGCTTTTGTGTTGTTGTGAAATAAGAAAATATAAGTGAAAAATATAATCAGAATTATTGTTATACTATTGCATATAAGCAGTTCAGGGATTAGCCAACAAGACTTCTAACTCTTTGTTATGCCAATCACTTTTGTTTTCATCCAGTGTCTTCTTCAAAATCTGAACCAGTGTCTTGTTGAAGGCCTCGACCAGGCCATTTGCCCTGGGATAGTAGATCGTAGAGTATGTCCAGTCTATTTCATGTCGTTTAAAAAAATTGTTGATCTTCATGCTTATTAAGGCTATCCCATTATTTGAAATTAGTCTGCGTGGAACTCTGAAATGGTATACGACTTGGCTTTTGAGAATTGAAAGATAACCTCTCGCAATGGCACTGCCTTTGCCCATTTGGAAACTTAATCTGTAGAGACAAGTATAAATCTATGAACTTTAGAGGATGGAGGGTCTATCATACCTATTATATTCGTGCCCCAACACTCGAATGGCCATGAGGCAACGGTTAGGTGTAACACATTCAGAGGTTGGTGCAAGACCACCCCATGCACTTTGCACTGGTGACATCTTCTGGTTTGTATCCATGCATCCATGCACTCGGACATCATTGCCAGCCAATAATATCCGAGTCTTCTGATCTTCATGTTCATCTTTGGCCCTGACTGGTGAGTGCCACACAATCTACCATGTACTTTTTTGATAATATTCAGATCTTCGGCTATTGTAGTCAAATCTAATCAAATTATCTTCTGTAGAGAACATTATCCACTAAAGCGTACGACATAGTCTTTCTTGTGATGTGATGCGTTGTTAAGTTGTCTTCTGGCAGCTTTCCGGTTTGAAAATATTCTATTAATGGCTTACATAAATCTTTGTTCATATCAGGTACTGCAACTATCATTCCTTCTTCCTTTTCAAGCTTGCATAGATTTTCAAAGTCGATTCAAGACAAAACTTATCTCCCATATATTGTAATGTTAATGGAATCCTCCGGGGGACACACCAATTCTTTTCAAGCGTCAGCATGAGCATTATCTCCCTGAGCAATCCGAGAAAAGGTTACATTGGGGATCTGCTCCAGTAGCTTTATGGTGTACCAATGGTATTTTGCTAACCTTGGTTTCAAAATCTTGTATTGTCCAGTAACTTGTTGGATGACGAGCTGAGAATCACGATAGATGGCAATATCTGTTATATCCATCGAGATTGCCAATTCCAACCCAGTAATTAAGGCTTCATATTCTGCTTCGTTGTTGGTACATGACTCTATCAGGTGATAGGAGACTCTCAGCATACCCTTATCTGGCGTGATGAAGATAAAACCAATTCCTGCTTTGCTTGGTATAACCATTCTCGATCCTTTATTTTTTCTTGCTGATGAAGCCCCATAGAAGTACATCTCCCAGCTTGCACATCGGATAATTCCATTTGTAATATTTGCTCATCTGCCAATTCTTAATTAAGGGGGCACCCAGCTAGAAGTGGGTGTGTAACGAGAAAATCTGCTAAAATCTCTCCCTTGATAGCATGGAGGGGAACAAAAATTATATCAAATTGCAACAAAATCATTGACCATCTTGCTAGGCATCCAGAGAGTGTTGTTCGAGTAATCAAATATTGCAAAAGATTAACTTTTGAAATAAGAGTAATCTTATGAGAAAGCACGTAATGCCTGAGCTTTTGGGCAGCAAAGATTAAAGCTATACAAGCTTCTAAATTGGCACATACCTTATCTTCATCGGTATTAGACGATGGCTTAGGTAGTAGAGTCCATTTTCTTCACTTACTTGGGTTAGGAAGGCTTCAAGAGAGTCATCTAAGGCCGTAGTATAAAGTATTAAAGGTTTTCCCGTGATAGGGGCTGCTAAAATAGGAGGTGTCATTAAAATTTTCTTTACGCCCTCAAAAGCCCACGTCCTCAAAAGCCCATGAATATTTCTCTTCCTGAATGAATTTAGCATCCTTTTTAACTAATACTGAGAAGGGTGGTTTCCACCCACCTGAGAGATTAGAAATAATGAGTCTTAGATATGTCAACTTCCCTTGAAAGGAACATAGTTGTTTCAAGGTTTTGGGAAGAGGCATTTCCAAAATAGCTTTAATCTTCTCCAAGTCAATCTCAATTCCCCAATGACGGACAACGAATTCTAGAAATTACCTAGAGGTCCCGCTCAAGGCGTACTTTAATGGATTCATTATAAGTTTGTACTATCGTAATCGTTTGAACACGATTCTCAAATCATACAAATGGTTTATTTTTTGTCTACACTTGATGACCAAATCATCAACGTAGCATTCCACTTAGTTGTGAATGAGATCATAAAAAATCTTTGCAATAGCTCGTTGGTATGTTGCCTCAGCGTTCATCAACACAAACGACATCATTGTGCGACAGAAAATTTCAATCTGTGTTTTGAATGATGTAACTACTGCATCTTTGGGAGCCATCTTTATTTGGTTGTATCCCGATGTTCTGTCCATAAATGAGAAAATTTCATGTGTCGGAGAAATATTTACCATCTTTTCTGGTATTGACAATGGAAATTCATCCTTTGGACAAGCTTTATTTAAATCCTTGAAGTCGACACATACATGAATTTTTCCATTTTTCTTCTTAATCAGCACAATGTTAGCTAACCATGTGGGGTATTACTCTTCCCTTACAAAGTTAGTATCTATTAATTTCTTCATCTCAGCAATGACTTGTTGCTCTATTTCGAGGCACGTTCTTCTTGGATCTTGTTTTAATGGGGTTATACCTTTATCCTCCCCGAGTTTATGAACTGTAACTTCTACTGACAGTCCTGACATTTCATCATAACTCCATGTGAAGGAATCTTTGAATTTTGTTAACAATTTGATTAACTCTAAAGGTTCTTCATCGTTGAGTAGAGTACTTATAAATGTAGGTCGGGGCTTCTCTTATGTCCCGAGGTTAACTTCCTTCAATTCATCAACAGTTGACTTAATTTCTTCCTCAAATTCTCGTGGAGCTTCTTCTAATAGCTGATCAGTAGAGTCATGCTCCACATCAAGGCAATCTTTTTCTGATTCACTAGTAACAATCATGTAAAATTATGAATCATCGACTGATCCGACTATATTAAATCCGAGACCCTCTTTCGAGTTGAGAGTTCGACTTTTAACATTCCATAATTTTTCAAAAAGTTATAATTTATCTTTTGGCATTTGTTTTGGCAAATATTCCTATTGAATTAACTTTTATACACAAGGCAAAAAGTAACCAAAAGGTAATTCTATTAATTCATTAGGATCTTCATCCAAATTCACATGATTTTCAAGATTAGTAGAAGTAGAAGCACGGTAAAATTTGATCAGTTTTGAACCAGCGCTATGGACCTCCATGACCACTAAACTCTTGACCATTTGAGGGCAAATTAGAGTAAGGGTCATGGTGTTCACATAGTGGTTTATCCAATATTACATTGTCTCATATTCAGTTTTCTCTTTATCTTCTAAGGATATCTCATACTAAGGTTTCTTCTATTTTGTCATTTTTATTTCATCTTCAAAACTTTCTTCTTCATCAATGCTGATGGTCAGCCTAGCCCGTTCAATAATTAAGTTGGTTGTTTCTTGTCCACGTCCCCGGCCTCAACTTTGGGTGCGCGAACTAAAAGAACCCCCACTAACTTATTGCAAAATAGTGGTGGAAGCTCATTGAAGCAGAGCTGAATGGCCTCCTCCTTGTGATTCTTCTGAATCTTCCACTTTGTTGCCATAACTTCACGAGAGAAGATGGTTTTCTTTGGAGGCGCATAGTAGGAGACATCTTCATGAATGACAACTTCATGAATTGAAACTGGTTGTAAATCTCCCTTGATGCAATGTTGTTGTCCTTTCTTTTCTTGTAATACTTAACGCACTGGTGTAGAGATGATGGAACCATATTA
This sequence comes from Phalaenopsis equestris, assembly GCF_001263595.1. Lineage (NCBI taxonomy): Eukaryota > Viridiplantae > Streptophyta > Magnoliopsida > Asparagales > Orchidaceae > Phalaenopsis > Phalaenopsis equestris. The sequence goes on from NW_018250927.1 coordinate 103,435, forward strand.
TGTTTGTGAATCCATGGTTGACCTAGTAAAGCATTAAAAGAGGTCTTGGCGTCGATGATATGAAATTTAGCGGTTGTTACTAGTTCTCCAACTTTAATAAGCAGTGTAATTGATCCAAGAGCTCTTTCTCCCTTTTGGTTGAATCCTCTTAGCATCATTTTATCGGTCGTAAGCTCCTGAGCTTCAATGTCGAAATAGGTTAATGTTCGTAGGCTCATCAAGTTGAGGGATGCTCCACGATCTAGCAAAACTCTGGACAACACAAATCTATCGATGTTAACGGAGATATAGAGTAGACGATTATGAGACGATTATGGAGACGATTATGGTCGGCGGTACCGAGCAGCAAGTCTTCATCTGTAATGTTTACCCCATACTATTCTTTCAACCAGCCAACTTCATCCAAGGATGTGCTGACCAACTGGGCTAAGCAAATCTCTGAGTCAAGCAAAAATATAGCCAGAGACTCTCTCATCTCCTTTGGTAGGATTAGAGCATCGTAGATACTTAATCTGGTCGGTAACTTCCTAATATGAGCTAGCACATTTTAATCCACTTTATATGATCCTCCAATTTTCTCTTGTTTTCATGGTTCTTCCACTGGAGGAGGTGGAGGTAGCTCTTCTCGAGTTACTATTTGCTTTCTTTTATCTGTCGGAGCTGTTCTCAGGGGTTATACTCTCCTGCTCCTTAAGTTCACCTCTATAATTTCTTCTTCTTGAGATACCATTGTCAAATTTTCTGGTGTTTCTTCTTTGTTGGAAAGATCCTTCTTTGTTGGAAAGATCTCTTTGTTGGAAAGATCTAAGTTGATGGCCAGTGGTGCACCATGGCAGTCGAGGATTGGTTCCTCACTCTAAGCGCTGTCGTAATCGGTATTGTCGATGTTTTCTTCGGTCTTGTTAATGTGTTCATCGAACTCAAGCTTAACTTGAGGATCATTTTGGGAATTGATATCAAGATAAGATTGGTCATAATCAATCACATTACTAGAAATAGTTAAAACATAGCCAAAATCATAATCATTATATTCATAACAGGAGGGACAAAAGGATAATCATACAAGGTCAGGGGTTTCGATGATTTTCTTCCCCGAATCTGAGACAACTAATCTAGCAGAGGCAACCCCAATCCTAACCCCCGTTCTATCAGTCTTCGTGGTGGTATTCATCTTCTTCTTCTTTGAAAGTGAAGGATCTTCTGGTGGAATCTTCATCTCAGGCTTGGCAGGCTGCAGAATCTAAACGGAGGCTTGTGCTGATGCATTCTGGATTTGGATTAGTATTTTCTTGAGCTTTTTCCAAGTTTCATTACATCCATCTTTTCCAGTTTATGGGTCAATCAGGGAGACTGGCTCAGCCAAAATCATATTTATAGAACCTTTTTCAGATTCTTCTAAATATTTTTTCGGGATCGTTATTTTCCCTTCTTTAAGGTTCCTCTTGAGCCAATCCTTAAAGATGAAATATTTCTCATAATCCTCTGTAGTGTGTCCAAGAAACCTGTGATGCAGGCAATAGTTTGGTTGATCCTTCTTGTAGACCTCTTTGAGTTTCTTTGAATTTGGTAATCTTAACACGGGATTCTTCATCAGACTTCTGAAAATTTTGGCTTCCGCTTCATCTTTAAAGGAGTACACCACTTTGCTTTGTTTTGAAATGGACATTTTCGTATGCTCTATTTGGTATGATCCTCTTTGAGTGGTTGCTGGCTAGACTGGCCATACTATTGTGTCGGTTATTGAGCATGCTGCGATGACGACTGACGAGAATTCTCTGCATGTGTCTTCATTGGTTGTTTTCCTTTATCACTATTTTCATTGGACTTCTTTTCAAATACTTTGGTCATCCTGGACATCTTGGCCTTCTCATGAGATTCCATATGTTTGACTTCTTCTTGAAGATTGCTAGCTTTTATGAGTAGCTTCGAGAAGGATTTAATGGTGAGTCACTTGAATAGTAAAGCTATCGCCCCATGAATGCTCTTGAGTAAGATCTCAATCGCAGGTTGTTCCTGTAGCTGAGGTTCACATTTCATGCTAAGGGTTCTCCACCTCAAAAAATAGTCCACTAAAGTGTCGTTGCGCTTCTGCTTCTTTACCATGAGATCTACAATAGACACATGTGTTGCGCTCTGACAAATCTCTTTATGAACAATTGTTCTAGCTTGGTGAACGTCTTGATTGATCCATTGGGTAATTTAGCATACCAATCAAAAGTGATCCCTGACAGGATGCTGATAAACTGTCAAAAATGTAAAGCTTCATTTCCTCTTGTGTTGCCACAATTGGCTTGAAAATGTGTTATATTCTTCCTGGGATTTCCACTCCCGTCAAATATATTAAAGTATGATGACAAAAAACCCTTAGGGTAGGGTAGGACATCGAATTCCTCCGGCTAAGGTCTATTCTTCAAAATTAATGCACCGCCCTTACATTGGGCTAACGCCTCCCAAACTTGCTCGACCATTTGCTTAAATTCTTTTTCTGGTGTGGCACTTAATGGAGAATTCTTATTTTGTTGCTCATCCCTATTTGCGGAGGCAACTTCCCTCCTTTCATCTGTAACATGTATAATCTCCAGTTAGTTAACTTCTGGGGAGACTAACTATGGTGGTTGAGATTGTCCTTGGGCTGTGGCCATGGCGATCATGACAGCGGCCATCTCTTCCATTCTTTTCTCCATTTGGTTGATTTTCTCATCCCTTAAGAAAACAGCCCTACGCAGCTCACCTACGGCGTTCTCTTCGACGAGAGGTTCATCGTCACACGTAGATGCAGTGGCTCTGTTCTCGATGACACGGATATCCATGAAATCTTCCTCAAGGTAATCAATGAAGTCAATGTCTTCATCATCGTCAATGGAAACTCCATGTTATCGGGCTAACTCAAAAATCTTGACCCTGAGCATTTCAACCTTTCCTTCATTTATTGATTCTTGTAGCACCTTGAGATCTGAACGACTTTGTTGGACATCCTCTATTTGCTCATCCATCTAGCTAGCAATTGCTGCAACAATGTCAGATACTTCAGACCCTTACTTCATTCCATGATCCTGCTCTGTGGGCTTACTGGACCATATCGGTATGGTGACCTTGGGTACCCATATCTTTTTCTTTGATGGTGATGTCTTAAGACAGAGTGTCTCAGCAAAAACATCGGCATGTCGAAGAGAAGTATGCTGCCCATTGTGCGGACAAGAAATAGTATTGGGTAACCTCTTCATCTTTCCCTTTAGAACTTTAAGAACATCCTCTTAACTGATAATTGATAGAATTCTTGGACCCATACGTGACTTAACTTGTTAACATCCTGCTAGTCTAGTGGAAATAGAAATTGTAGTAACAACGGTGGCATCAACTCTGCTTCCTAGGAGAAACTAGACGGGAATGCAAGCAGGCAAAGCTTCAGTTGATTTCTAAGATTGTTTGGTAGATCTGACGTCCCTTAAAATTTATTTCTTCATGCGAAGGGATACTGCACACCCTACTCATTTGAGTATCTCGCCAACTGAACAACCTTTTTTAACAGCGAGTCTCTAAAAAACTAAACTGACTCGGGTGATAGAAGCAGGCTTTGTCCTCTCCCTATTATATCCACGAGGTTACGAAAAAGTAGTAGTGATCTTCTGGATACTTTTGTACTCATTAGTATCCATTAAGGGATAGAACCTACTCCCTTGCACAAGTGGATTGGTCTCAGGTAACCATGACTCCTCCTGACGAGGAACTTCATCATGAGGTTCCTTGGAAATCTGGTCTTCAGTAGCCCTCCGAACCTTCCAACTATGATTTCTCCTTTGGGTTCGGGTTAACGGTGCAGCCCTTGAACTTGATCCAATTTCAAATACTAATGAAAGGATAAACAATCACTTAGTCATGTCTTCAACGATCATAACTTCCTTTTCCTTAGCAGAAACAAGAACAACAGGCTTGGCAGGTGACACGGTGGCAGTGGTCTTGACCTTCTTGTAAGAAGGGAAGTCCTGAGGACAGCTCAGGTTAAAAGAACTTCATTGGGGTTGCTGCGGCTCGTTGGTAGGTTATAGGAAAAAGTGAGTGTTGGGAACGCCATTGCAGCAGCTTCAATAAAAGAAAGCTCTAGGGTTAGCTATTTGGCCAAAACCTCATAATCTTAGTGTGAGCACTAAAAATTAATACAGATCGATCTATAGACCGGGTAAGTCTTCATTTAATTTATGGAGATTTTAAGATTTTACTAAAAGTAGTTTGAAAGTAGAAAGATTTAATTAATATAAGGAAAATCAAAGAGCAAGTGTAGCACGACACAATCGAATTTAATTTGCAAAATAGCAAATCAAACTTGAAAGGGAAAAAGTGAAGTTCAGGACCCAATGAGGGACCAACTTTATAGCGCACAACGCTCATGCGAAACTAGTCCACCAACACAACTATTAGAAGTCCGACCCCACATAAAGATTAAAAAGTCCTTAATGGCCTCCTGAACCTTCCTGTTGAAGGGTTATTGAACAGACGGTCTTGAAGTCCAAAAGAGTTGACCATACTTACCTAAGAAAGAAATGGGTGAAACATGCCAATGGAAGAAGGGTAATCTGGTTCATGAGGGATATGAACAAATTACCAATGCGTGAAGATAATATTTCCTAATTAATATGTAGAGAGAAGCCATCCCCAGTGGAGTCGCTAGAAGCTATCGGCACAATTTTGGTTGTGGAGTTGCCCGTTGGAAACTGGTTGGCCCCCAGAATCGACATCTCGCCACCCACTTTGGAAGGACATTTAATATATATATATATATATATAGATATAGAGGGTGAGGTTCGATCAAATAAAATAAGAAATATATGATAATAGTTTGGTCAATGAAAACCATTTTATTTACCAACAAGTTTTCACATTTAATACGAAAAATTAAATAGGGTTTATATTAAGCTTGGTTCGGAAAAGTAAGCTATAAGGGCAAGCCCCTATTGTTAATTACATCTTAGATAACCGGAGTCATCTAAGAAAACTCTCAGTAATAATCAGGAAATATTATCTTCAAGGAAGTCAAAAGGATAGGAATTCTCAATGAGATTGGACAAAAAGGTGTGAAAAGGGAATGACTCAAATTTGAAACATTTTTTGGAATCCAAAGAAAGAAAAACTAGGGGATGTCATAGATCCAAAGGAGAACCTCGATGACTTTCCAAGCTGTCCTATGATTTGGATTCAGTTTTGAGGAGAAATTATTTAAAATTTTCGTCCTACCAATTTTATTATTTATGGCTTACACTTATGTGAAGCAATCACACAAATAGCCTGGAAGATGTGAGGATTTAGGTCGTGACAAATGACACAAACGACAACCTTGGAATCCTAAGACGAGGTAGAGCTTATATTGTATGGCAGAGCTATACAAAAGCCTAAGGAGAAGTTGAGGATTTATGTCGCACTAGGAAAACAACCTCAAAATCCTATGGCTTGTTGTTTAATTCTAAGGAATGATATGTTGTTGTAGATCCTCTTGCTATTGAAGATGGTCGTGCTGCCCAAAATGCTAGCTCCAAGCTCCTCACTAAGGCGAGTTTAAGTATTCTAATGTGTCAAGTTATGATGTCAAATCAAATGTTCTTATGGTTATGGTTCTTTAAATATCATGGGGCATATTAAAGTTTATTAGAGTGACACCAGTTAGAATCCTACGGTTCCCTCATTTTGATTCCACTATTTTCTTTCAGATTCACTTAGTCCAAATGAATTTACTAAACGCAACTCAAAGAGTTCCATACGTTCATCTAAACCGTGGGAAGTCTCGTTCGCAACGACATTTTACCTCCTTTGAGGGATTCCCGATCATCCAATAGAGACGTCTTAATTTAGTTGCGATTATTTTTTTGTATTTTTTTTAATTAAATTTTGAATTGTCTTATATTTTAAATGTTGTGGTGGTGAATTTAATCTTAGTTGATTTTAGTTTTTTTTTTTTTTTTTAGGGGCTTTCCTTGTTTTTTTTTTTTTCATGCATTTGATTTTCATGCAGAGTGACATTATTGTTTAACATGCAAGCTCGAGACAAGAAGCACAAAAAGGTAAATGCATTAATTTAAAAGTGTACCTGTCGATTCTTCTCGTTCCTCTCTCATTCCTCCACTTGAGAGGTCAGTACTTACAAGACATGTATATATAATTTTGAAAGGAAATTTAAATTTCAAGAGTAGATGAAGGTTTAGCTACCAAACCCCAAGTTATTATTTTATTGAATCTCAGCAGATTCTATTAGATGATTTTAGAATAAAATATGGAAAGTCCAATTTGCTCTTCATAATGTCTAATAGTTTTCAAAAATGCTCAAGGCATGACCCTGGACCATTTTAAAGATCTCATGAAATATTATGAGTTCATTTTGAACTTATCTTATTGTTCCATTAATCATCTGAGGTTGAAGTGTGACTACCTCATTGCTTAGTGAAACTTGACAATTTAATTATCCATAGGATAGGATACCCAGTTAATCAATTGATGTTTCATTTAAGAGTTATGTGAGTGGGTTCCCCTAAGGCAAGTTTAAGTCATTTAAAGATTGTGGAGCCCGCAATTAAGGTCAGGCTTGTAGTGTTTAAATATGTTAATTGATCCCGCTAAAATATAGTGTAAAATTTATATAAGTTTGACTCTTCTAGATAATGGTGCCAAAAGCTTGATGAAATATTTATTATTAATAAATTTAAACAATTAATGTTTGGATTCTATGCAAGTATATGTATCGTTACAAAGTAATAATGGACTTTCTATTTATGCCCCGAATATCGATCCCACAGAGAAGGTTTAAATTTGACATGATAAATTAACTAAGAAATTCACAGAATTCAAATGAAATTACTGTCACTAATTTTGAATGTGTAAGATGTAATCAAAACTAAATTATTTAACTACTAGAAAAACTGAAATGCAAAGTTTAAACTGTAACTATTAAACTATCTTAATGTGATGAAGATTTCTTATGTGAAAAAGCATGTTTCTCACTACAATGACATTTTGGTAAAATGAGATGAGATAAATGGTTTTAATATGTATTGTGCCAAATAGGAGCATTTTTAATTCTCTACCCTGATATAATGTTATTGAAAATTATTGGCTAATCCCAGGTTTAGTCCCTAAATCCGTGGCTAAACTATAAGGATACTGGCTCCCACTCCAAAGCTCCCACTTCCCTTCACCTGAAGGCTAACTCTTACTTTCATTTTTAAATATTAAGACCGACTTGAAGATTTTAGTCTATCACCCTAAAATCTCCAATTCTACACCCAATCAACGTATTTTTCCTTATTTATTTACACTTAATTCCATGAATGAAATACTCGTTTATGGAATCAAATGTGATCCTCACTCTATTGTAGAACTCATACTCCATTTCCCAGATCATATGTTTCACAACATATTTTGACAATTCAATTGGCCAGATCGAAAAATAAAATAAGTTCAGAGTTGAAAGAGTTGAAAAATTGTCATAATTTATTTTACATTTTAATATTGGCACACCCATATTATCTCTTCATTTTATCATATCTTAGAGTGGGGAGAAAGACAAAGAAAACTACTTAGACTTCATGAGAAAGATACAACAAAACACAAATTTCATATATGAAAGAAAATTCATACAACACTAATAAACAAACAACACTTATCTGAAACTGTTTCTCAAAGCAAATCCTTTGTAGCCTCTCCTAGGAAATGTAAGAAGAAGAAATCTCTCTTTTTTCTCCTTCTCTAACACTCTTAGAGAAGAATTCACACTTAATCTCACCACAAAACTCTAAACTCTTAAGGATAAATCACTAATAGACTCCTGAATGGTGGTGGAATGAAGATGGAAAAAGTGTATGGAGGCGAGGTTTAGTGAAAATGAGCAAGTATGAATGAATATGAGCACCTTTTCTGATCAATTTCGGTCCCAAATAGAGCCTAGAGTCGGTTCGCCAATATGTGCATCCAAAAATCCTTCAAAAAGTGTCAAAATTCATCGAATCTTCTAGAAACATGGTCTGAACCGACATTGGCACCGTCGGTGCCAGTGTTTCTTATTTAATTTCGCTGCTCTCTGTCAAATGGCACAGTCGACACTGCTTCTGGCGCCATCGGCGCTGATTAAAATCCATCAGCCGTTCTGTAAGCATGCACCGTCGGCGCTGCTTCTGGCACTATCGGCACTGAATATTTCTTCAAAAATTCCATCTTAACTTCAAATTCCAACCCTTTTGCTTTATTTTTGCTTCAAGTCCTAAAAATAAACAACCTACAAGAAAACTTAAAAATACCTTCCCTTAAAGGACAATATCACCAAAAATGAGTATAAAATATGGGTCTAAAAATGCATATATTTTTGGTGTATCAAAATCCCCCAAACTTACATGTTACTTTTCTTCAAGTAACTCCTCTACTACATAAAAATATGACTTATGGTAAAGAATTTAACTTCTAGATTTGCATATTTTAGTCTACTAAATACAATAACATAACTTAAGAAAATTTCAAAAGAACTCCAGTTAATACTAAAGATAAAAGAATATCCAGTAATCAAGTCAAAGATTTTAGATTCTCTATTCTTTTCAAGAAATATTGTAAATTGTCATATTAAAATCACTTAGAGTATTCATATGAAAAAGAACTTCATGAAACTTTACTATTAAATAAGTTAATACTCAAATATGAGTTTAGAAAGAGTAGTTAAGCCTTCTTCTTTAAGTTGATTCAAGTGAAGCCAATTTTTAATTAAGCATGTCCTCATGCTTCTCCCCATATTATCTTTTTCTTTTCTTTTCTTCTTAGAATCCTTTTCAATCCTTTTATTTTCCTTTCTTTTCTTTTCTCTCTTTTTTTTTATGTGAGGATTACTATATCTAGACAGCCTTTAATAATTTTGAACTTCACTATCCTCTTCTTAAAGTCAAAAACTTTTCACATTTGTTCACTTAACAAATTTATATTAGCTTAAAGATTTCATAAAGTTTAATAATTTTCTTATTACATGAATCTTTAAGATTTTTAGTACTTGAAAAATATAAATTTCTTTACTTAAAGTAGAAAAACATAGTCTTATTCTCTTATACCAAATACCCTACTCTCTAAAATTAACCTTCATTATTGAAAATTTTTACTTAAGTTTACTATATATTTAGAAACATAAATATAGTTTTCTAAAGTTAACCTCTAATACCAAATGTCATGTTAAAATTAAAAATTTTGAAAATATAGCTAAGTGAGGACAAATAAAATTAAGTTTCTTTCTTTAAAAAGGAATTTTTCTTCCCCCCCTCCCCCCAAACTTAAATTTTTAAAAGATTTAGCATGAAGAATTGAAAAAATAAAGAGTGAAAGAAAAGACTTACCTGTTGAAGGTTCTGATTTTTGAAACTTAACTTTGAAATATTGCAGGTGCTAATATGAAAGCTACAAAACTTAAAACAATAAAGTGCACATAATACATATAAAATCTACTGAGAAAGAGTTAATTACAATACATTTAACAAAACACTAAAACTAACGACATAACAAAACTGAATTTCAAATAACAAATAGTTTTACAATTCTACAATTCATAACACAACAAAATAGAGTCTCACAATCTAATAACAAACAGTCTCAACAATATAACAAAAATAAATACTAAAATAACAAAGTACAATCAAACATAAACTAAAAGAAAGATCAAACTACAAATCAACGATCATCATCTTCTTCTTCTTCTTCTTCTTCCACATTCAAATTCTGCTGTTGATATAGAATAAAGACAGGGTGAGTAGGAAACTAAGTTGAGTGATCACCCTTTATGTATCTCACCATTGCATCATCATAAGCAACATCACATTCAAACGTTTACCGAATCAAATCATGAGTTTGAGCATTTCTGGCCTTCATGTTTTCCATTCTATGATCCATTCTCAAGATATCTCCCTCTTGGATCATCAATTGGTCCAATAGTTCTCAAAGAGTAGGGTCACTGGAAGTAGGGGTCCTCGAAGTAGCAGGAATATCTCTAGTCTTACTTCAAGTCCTCCAATCAATATAAGATTCATGTCTTTATATTGGTAGGTCAACTTAGTTTTAGAGGCTCAATCTTCTCTTACTCAGGTCTAAAATCAACTCTTGCCTGTTCACAAAGTGTGAATAAAGTGCGAAGATCAGGGCAGGGTGTGCTAATCCACTAGTGATCTCTCCCAAAGCAATAGATCTAGTGTTCATATAAATAATAGAGCCTACATTTACCCTCATCACTTGCTGGATATAGTAGTTTAGGATGGCTCTATCCTTGGTCAGCTCACTATGATGATTTGTCGGTATCATTCTTTCAGAAATAAAGTAGTGTCAGGCCTTATATAATACATTAAGCATATAAAGAGGAAAGTTTACTTTAACTCCATTGTTCACTCTCCAGGTTCCTCTTCCATCAGTAAGAAAAGAAATAACGTCATCCAAGGCCCTATTCATATCAGAAAATGATTTATATTGGAAACTGTACACATCTTCTAAGTGATAAAATTCATTAATCTTACTTGGAGTAAAATCCACCATCTTCCCACGAACAAAAAGAAAATCATTAGAAGCCTCTGTGAAATTTGCGTAGAACTCCATCACTACACCAATAATAGCCTCAGCAGTAAAATAACAGAAATTTTCCCACTACTGAGCATTGATCAATTGGTCGACTTCTCCACCTGGATTTTTAAAACTACGATCCGAAATTACTTTTTTGTTTTCAAGTAGATTGTTAAATCGAGCACTAGCCCTGAAGCTGACAAATTTTTATAAATCATAATCTACTTTTTATTTTCCTTTGCTCATTCTCGGGGCCATGATAAATCTAAGAAAATCTAATAAAAATCCAAACAAATTCCCAAAATTCTAAAAATCACAATGTAAAAATCTACTAAGTAAGAGTTCTTCACCAAAGGATTTTCTCAAAATCTCTTTAAAAATTCCAAAATTTTTAGATCTCGGTCTTGTGAGATAAATCCTTGGTAAAAATTTAAAAGTTTTAGTTTAAAGTGTAGCTCCTAACTAGAGCAAATGCGAGACCTAGGTGTAAGAACCAGAGGTTGAAGGTGACTCGAAGGGTAAAAATGACGTTTTACTGGGTAAATCACAAATTTTAAGGGGTTTATGTTGTTCTCGAGTTGAGGGTGTCGTCGGCGCCCATGCCAGCGCCGTCAGTGCTGAAGGCCTAAAAATTCAATTTTTTTGATTTTTTCAATTTTCAATTTCTTTTCAATTTTTGCCAAAGTCTTTTTAGTTTTTTTAAATATAAATTTTTATCTAACAATAAATCACAAACAAACATTTTCATGAACAATCATTTTCACAAACAACAACAAACTAACTTTTACATATGAAAATACACTTTTTACAAATACATTTTTCTAATCACACTTTTATACTCATATAGAAAACTAAATTATAAATTAGTGTCAAAATTAAGCCACAACACTAAACGCTAACAGAAAACTATACACTCAATCAAAGTTCATAACTCTAAAGTAAAGCAAACTAAATCAAATCGACATAATTACATTAAATACATAAATATTTTAAACTAGTAGAGAGATTAAATTCTTCAATTTGCCTCATCTTCAGTGCTTTCTCATCTTCTGATATCTCTCATAGATTGGTAATGAATGTACAGATTGTAGAATGGTCGGTACAGGAATTGATCAGTCAATTTTTCTTTGATTCATCCTTTTTCTTTGAACATCAGAACCAATCCTACTTCAATTGTTCCAGTATGATCAAAATTCTCCTTCATCCTCCAATCTAGGTGATCAAAAAGGTACTTAAGATCTTATATTACATTTGTAATACTCTGAAGTTCTCTTTCAATTTTCTTCAATTTCTTTTCCAAAGCAAGTGAACTTCCAACTGTTGGTGGCATCAATGGAGTTGAAGCATGTGATGAATAATTTGAGATAGTATCTAATGATTCATTTCCATTCCCAACATAATTATCATCAATTGGAATCATGGGCTCCCAAGTTAATAAAATTTTTTCCCAACTTTCCAACTTTCATATGGAACTTGGAACTTAAGATTGACTGCAAATTAAAAAAATTGTGGAAGGGTGTCTAAGTCCATAAATTGGCCCATTCATAATAACACCCATTCCATAAATTGGCCAATTCATAATAACACCCATAACAGATTTGAAAATGATAGATCCTACATCAATGGGGTTTTCCATTTGAATGCAATAATTTAAAATAGCACTTTCTTTGGTGACTCTACTAATCTTCATAGTATGGAGTAATTTTGCAAAAAATGTCACTGCATCGATATTAGATTAAGTGATGAGGCAAAGAAACTAACATACCCCTCATCTCACATTTCCAAAATATCACTTTAATCCTTCAAAAAATTATAGACATCTTGCATCAAATCTCTCATTGTGGTAAAATTTGTATAATGACAGATTGGAACATTTTCTATCATATACAACTCATTAATTCGCACTGCAGTAAATGGTACAGCCTTATCTCGTACGTAGACTACTTCTTGGATAATTCCATGTAAGTTGGCATAGAATCCTTCACCACTGGTACAACAACTACAGCGGTAGTGTAGCACAAAACATCCCATCGTCTTTGTACAATGATTTTATCAATCGGAGAACTTGGATTAATCAATCCATCATTGACAAAGCCTTTTTCCTTGATCAATCTCTTCTTCATAATAAATTTGTTGTATAATCTATGCGTGTCAAAACTGATAAACTTGCTTCTATTAAAAACTCCATACCTGGAAGTATTGCTGGAATTGGAAGCCATGGAATTCAAAAATAGGGAGTTTCTAGTCATCCAAGGCAATTTTTAGGACAATAAAAACACCTCCCAGCAGTTGTTAAGGAGTGAAATCTCACCAAAGTCTGTCAAAATTTGTCTTGAACCGTTAAACCGCTATCGGCACCGTCTTGCTATCGGCACCGTCGGCGCTCTCGATGGAACTGTCGGCGCTATGGTTAAGTTAGCAGGCGTTGTCGGTGCTAGTGGCCAAAATCGCGACTTTTCATTTTTTGTTCAATTCCGCTATCGGCACCGTCGGCGCTCCCAATGGAACTGTTGGCGCTATGGACAAGTTAGCAGGCGCCGTCGGTGCCAGTGGGCAAAATCGAGAAATTTCATTTTTTGTTCAATTCAATTCCAAATTTTCCTCCAATACCAATATTTGCCTTAATTTATATTATATAAAATTATGTAGGATTATTATGTCCTAATATATAAAACACTTATTAAGAAAATAATAATACATAGATGTATATATATATTTTAAATGGTTTGCCTCCCATGAAGCGCTTAGTTTAACGTCGTCATCCCGACATACCATTTGATTAGTTGGGTTGACTTAACATTAAAATTTTCTTAAATTGTGGTATGTGCCCTTCATAATAATGAATTTAAACTTATTTTTATATTTAGTTAATTATATTATTGAGTACTGATTTCAAATTGTATGCGTAAATTTGGACCTGAAAATTTTATACCCTATGATTCGGAATTAGAACGCACAGTTAGAAGGATTAGAAGATTAAGAAGAGAAATTAGAAATTCTGATACAATGGAAAACAACCTGAACAATCAAGGAATAGAGAATGAACACCAATCTAGACCCCTAAGAGATTATGCAAAACCTACAGCAGATGAAATTCACTTATCTATCCAAAATCCTGATGTAGCTGCTAATTCATTTGAGCTTAGACCTGCTGTTATCCAAATGGTAAAAAATAATCAATTCGGAGGTACACCAAATGAAGATCCGAACTTACACCTCGCTAGTTTTTTAGAACTGTGTGCTACTTTTAAATATGACAGAGTCTCAAACGATGTTGTGAGACTTAGACTTTTTTTCTTTTTCACTGAGGGATAAGGCTAAGATGTGGTTAAATTCGTTAGCACCGTGATTTATTAGAACTTGGGGAGAACTTTCACAGAAATTTCTATCCAAATATTTCCCTCCATCTAAAATTGTTAAACTTAGAAATGACATAACATCGTTCTGTCAGATTGATGGAGTCAATATATGAAGCTTGGGAGAGATTTAAAGATCTTCTTAGGAAGTGTCCTCATCATTCGTTACCAGATTAGTTGATAATTCAAACTTTTTATACATTAATGGAATCTCTTAGATCGATTATAGATATTGCAGCTGGTGGTTCTTTAATGTTAAAACCTTTTAATGAGGCTTATTCATTAATAGAAGAGATGGCTACCAACAATTTTCAATGGCCCTCTGAGCGGGTAAATTTTAAAAGAGTAGCTAGTACCCATGATTCTGATGCAATATCTATGTTAGCTTCACAGATTGCTGCAATATCAAAGAAATTAGATCATTATGGGATGAATTATTCTCCAACTCCTCCTATGATGGAAGAGAATTCATCTAGGCAA
>NW_018250927.1:120933-123022 GCF_001263595.1 Phalaenopsis equestris
GAGGTTAAGAGTTTTCTTGGACATGTTGGATTTTACAGGCGTTTTATTAAAGATTTTTCAAAAATTACCAAACATCTATGCTAACTTTTAGAAAAGGACAAGAAATTTAAATTTACTGAAAACTATTTAAATGCTTTTGAGTTATTAAAGAAAAAATTAATCACAGCCCCTATTATAGTTTCACCTAACTGGGAGAAATCATTTGAACTGATGTGTGATGCTAGTGTTATGTTATTGGAGCTGTTATTGGACAAATGTATGAAAAGATTTTTAAAGTTATATACTACGCTAGTAAAAGTCTTAATGATGCTCAAATTAACTATATTGTTACTGAAAAAGAGTTATTGGCCATTGTGTATGCTTTACTTAAATTTAGATCTTATTTAATTGGAGCTAAATGTGTTGTGCACACTGATCACTCTTCTATTAAATATCTGGTTTAAAAGAAGGATGTCAAACCAAGGTGTTTCAAGATTTTTAATGAAAAATATTTTCACTAGATACGGAATGCCTAGAATGAATATCACTGATGGAGAATCCCATTTTAGAAATAATTACGTTCAGAGATTGGCAAAAAAATTTAATATTATTCATCAAATCTCTATTGCCTATCATCCTCAAAACAGTGGGTTAGCGAAAGTTTCTAATAGAAAAATTAAACAAATACTTGAAAAGACTGTAAACCCTAGTAGAATAGATTGGTCCCCTAAACTGGATACCACATTATGGGCTTACAGGACTGCTTATAAAACTCCTATTGGAATGACTCCTTAAAAACTATTTTTTGGAAAGACTTGTCACTTATCAGTGGAATTAGAACATAAAGCATGTTGGGCGATTAAAGAATTCAATTATAATTTAAAAGATGCTGGTAAGAAGAGATTGTTACAATTAAATGAATTAGAACGAATTAAGAAATGAGTCTTATGATAGAAATAGAATTTAGAAGGAAAAATTAAAGTTATGGCATGATTGCAAGATTAACCAAAAGAACTTTGAAACTTTGAACCAGGACAAGTAAGAAATTTTACTTTACAACACTAGGCTGAAGTTATTTCCTGGAAAATTGAAGTCTTGTTGGTTAGGACCCTTTACTGTGACTCAAGTTTATACTTACAGAGCTGTTGAAATTGAAGATCAGAAGACGGGAAATAGATTTAAAGTAAATGGACACAGATTAAAACCATATTATGAGGGTAAAAGACCAAATTTTTAAGAGTTTTTAATGATTAGTCAACCTGAAGAACTCCTAAATAGGTCGGGCTGACGACGTTAAACCAAGCGCTTTATGGGAGGCAACCCATGTTTATCTTTATTTTTATCACGATTATAATAGTTTTTATTTGAAATTATTGTTAGTTTGTGGTAGTATTAAACTCTACTACTCTTATTTACTCTTGAAACATCTTAAAAATTGGATCCATGAAGAAAAAATTGAACGCATTCGGACAAGAGCGAAACTGTAAAATAGCTAAATTGTGAAAATTTTTCCTTGGGCGCCGAAGGCTGGTTTTTCCTGAGAGTCCAGACAAAATTAATAAAGAGGCTCGCCGACAGCGCCCTCGACCCCCCCGACGGGGCGGGTGAGACCTGCGAACTGGCGGTTACGTGGGTTCAAATGGCGGTTTTTGGGCGGGAATTGTCTTTTTAAACTCAAAAATAAAAATTCAAACTCTAGTTCATATTTTCTCCCCAAGAACGAAGTAAAACTCTATTAATTTCATTCCTATGGCTTCAAATTCCTGTGATAATCCCAGAATGTGGGTTTTCAATCGGTGAAAGTTTATTAGTGCGGAAGCGCAGTGAATCTTCAAAAAGTTGCTGACGAAGAAAAGATTAATCAAAGAACAAGAATTTGTGAATTGAGGATTGAGGAACTGCATATTGAATAATCTCACAACAGATATTGAAGAAACGATAGTGCGGCAAAGATGGGAAGTGTTGTGCTACACTACTGCCACCGTCGTGGTTCCTGTGGTGAAAGAATTTTATGCAAATTTGCATGGAATCAACCAAGGAGTTATTTATGTGCGAGGAAGATGGATCACTTTCAGTCCTGCACGGATCAACAAATTATATATGATAGAGA
>NW_018250927.1:123107-125107 GCF_001263595.1 Phalaenopsis equestris
TAAGAGAAAACGGGTATGTTAGTTTTTCTGCAACACATCTATTCGAATCCCATTTTGAAATATTGGCACTTTTTCGTTTTTGCAAAACTGTTACCGACAATGGAGATACGTAATGTTTCTAAAGAAACTGTCATTTTGAATTACTGCATCCAAAGGGAACTGCCGATCTATAATTGTGAAGTCAATTTTGGGCCAAATTGTTCATGGATCAACTTAAGGGCTTGGACACCCTTCCACAATTTTCTCACTTTGCAGCCAGTTCCAAGTGTCGTATGAAAACTGGGAAAAGGTACTGCTACCTTGAAAGCCTTTGGATCCAACTGAAAGATTCCCAGTTTTTGAAGATGAAAATAAAAAGACAATTATAGTAGATCAAGCATCTCATAATTCACTACCAGTTCAACCCTTAGTCCATGATCAGTCTCTTGTGATCCTGCACCAACTCAAGAAATTGGAAAAGGAGGTACAAAATGTTATGAATGCAATTAATAATATCTCCGATTTCTTCGATCATCTAGACTGGAGGATGAAGGAACATTTTGAGCACTTTGGACATTTGGAAGATAGCTTGATACAACTAATGAGGAGGATGAAGTTAATAGAAGAGGATTCCACTGAAGAATTTCCATTCCGACCCTTCTACAACCTCTTCATTCATGTGCAATCAATGGGTGATCTCAGAGGAGAATCCTGAAGATTAATAGATTTATATTATTATCTATCTGCCTATCTATGTATTTTGATTTGAACTTTGTATTTGCTTTGCTTTAGAATTATGCTTTTAGATATCTGTATAGTTGAGACTAACCATAGGATGTTTTATTTTCAGCATTTTGAGTGTTGTAGCTTGAATTGCGATGCTGAATTAATGTATTGAGGTTGAGAAAATATCAAACTTAGGTGTGTTATGTAACTATATTGTACCCCTTGGAATTTATATATAAATATAATGTTTTGTGTTGTGAAAGTTTATATGTGCTAAGTCCATCATTTAGTCACTTAAAATATGTCTATAATTATTAAAAAAAATGTTGTTAAGGCTTGAAATTGATCAAAATCACAAAAATCTGAAATTTGGACAAAATCAATAGATCACGCCAAAGGCGCCCTCGACGCCGCCGACGGCAAGATTTTCTCGAGACTTAGGATTTTAATCCCAATTGAGAGCGCTGACCCAATTGAGTGCGCTGACGGCGAGCTCATGAAAAACAACTTTAACCACAATTTTGACCAGTCAACTGCCACTATTCATCATCCCCTTCCTCCTAAAAACACCATTTTTGACCTAGGGCTTGAAAGATCTTGGATTACAATGCAATTTCAAGGCTTTTTGCCACCGAATTTGATCATCTTTAAATAAGAGCTTCACTATAAGCTAAAAATATTTGATTTTCACCATGAATTTCTTCCACATTGAGGAGATTAGAAAAATTTTGAGAATGTCAAGAAAATTTGGGAAGAAATTCATGGATCTTAATGTTGAACTCTTAGAATTACTATTAGAAGCCATGATTTGCATATTTGAAGTAATTTTTAGAATTTTTCTATAATTTGATTAGATTGAAATGGCTCCATGAAAAAAGAGAAGAGTTGAGTTCGATGAGTCTCACTTCGTCAATGCGATGACTCAAACGAAATTTACTTCCATATTTAAAGGAAAGAAGTGCATACAAGATCGAGTTTTTGAAAGTCCGCGAGGATAAATCAAACGAGCTATTGTCCAGCAGAGGTGGTAAAAATTTTGTTACACCACCAATAAAGCTGATGCAAATGTTGTGAAGGAGTTCTAGGCTAATGTAATTTATTCTAATGACGGAAATGTTCAAGTGTGAGGATTCCCTGTTGAGTTTACAGCCGCCCGCATCAACACTTTTTATAAAGTCCCAGACTCTTGCAACTGCCAATATGAATCCTTTAGTACAATGGAAGGCCCCCTTAATGATGTTATCAACTTTCTCACTGATGGGAAAGGAACATGGAAGATAAAGCAGCGAGAACGG
>NW_018250927.1:126245-126925 GCF_001263595.1 Phalaenopsis equestris
TTTTGTAGCTATTTAAATATTATGGTAGATTTAAAGGAATATTTTTGTAACGAAAATTAATTTTGTAGATTAAAGATATTTAGTATAAGAGAATAAGACTGTAGTTAACTATTTAAAGTAATGAAAACTATATTTTGAAGTATTAAGAATCTGGAAATTCATTCAAGAAGAAAAGATTGGGACTCAATGATGTAAAAGCTATGAAATATTTATAAGGTAAAGGAATGCTTTGAGTTTCAAATTTAGGAAAAGAAAGGTGATGTTCAAAATCATTAAAGGCTATCTAGATATATTAATCCTCACTTGCAAAAGGAAAAAGAAAGGATTGACAATAATCCCTGAAAAGAAAAGAATAATATATAGGATTGAAATCAATCCAAATGAAAAAGAGAAAAGAAAGAAAAAAAAATGAAAATGAGGAGAAGCTTGAGGAGATGATTAATAAAAAATTGGCTTTAGTGGACCTACCTAAAGGGAAAACTTAATTACATTCATGAACTTATATTTATGGATTAGGTCTTTTACTAGTAGAGTTCTCATGAAGTTCTTATCTTTTAGATATTCTAAGTGACTTAATATTGCAACATATAGTCATTCTTGAATTAAATAGAATACTAGAACTCTTAAACTTGATGACTAGATAATCTTGTGGCTACAGAGTTAATTCAATTACTTGAATT
>NW_018250927.1:127151-128327 GCF_001263595.1 Phalaenopsis equestris
TATTTTTGATGTTTTGTTGCAGGAATGATGAATTAGGGTCATTGGAGCAAAACGATGCAAAAAGGAGCGAATTTGGAGCAAAAAGGACCAAAATGTGGAGATTTGAAGTAGGCCGCCGATGGCGCCCGACGGTGAGTTTTTCCCGAGGCTACAGGTCAAAATTCTCCGAAGTCTGCCGACGGCGCCCTCGAGGCCTCCGACTGCGAACTCGACGGTTATGCCTACTCTCGCTTTGGATAAAGCCAAATTTTGAAGGAATGCTTAGGCAACTCTTAGGAAAGCTCATCCACAACTTTAAAAGACTATTTTGGCCAGAAATTGGAGAGCCTGAAGAAGGAGGGTAAGAATCTAGGGAGTAAAGGAAGTGCTAGAGAGAGTTCTTAGAGATTAGAAAGGTTTCAATATTGTGAGGAATTCTTCGAGAAATTGTAAGAGTAGAGGGAAAGTGAGAGATTTCTTCCTCCTTGCTACTTCAAAGAGGAATTCTGTGTGCTGTAAAGAAAGGAACAAATTCAGAGGAACTTTGTGGAGTGTTCTTGGGGAGAAACTAAAGATAAGTTATTTACTTATTGTAGTTTGTATGACTTTGATTTTATATTTGAATTTCGAGTTTTTTGTGTTTTCCCCATAAGTGCTAAGTAGTTTTCTTTGTCTTTCTCCTTGCCTTGAGAGTTGTGAAATGGTGATTTAAATTTGTGAAGCCATGAAAATGTTTAAGAAATTATGATGATCTTTTCACTTCGATCTTAATTTACTTTCAGTCTGGCCGATTGATTTGTTAAACTATGTTGAGTTTTACAACTAAAGTGAGGATTACATCCAAGATTCAGGGAGGTCAAAGCCCTTGGAAGTTGGGTGCAAATAAATAGGGCAATAAAATTATTAGGCGTAGAATTGGAGATTTTAGAGTGACATACTAAAATCCCCAATTCGATCCTATCGTTTGGGTGCTGAAGTGTAGATGTTAGCCCTCAGGTAAAGGGAATGTGGAAGCTCCGAAGTGAGAGTCGGTATCCTTCCAACCTAGCCGCAGATTCAGTAAACAAGCGTAAGATTAGTCAATGTTCTTTATGTTTGGACCAAAGGATAAAGAATAGGCATGCTCCTATTTGACATAATATGAATTGAACTAATTCACTTTATCGATTCACTATAATTTCTTGACAAGGAGAAGGA
>NW_018250927.1:128555-134658 GCF_001263595.1 Phalaenopsis equestris
AATTTTTGGGTTAGAGCATTCAATTTGGTGGAATTTGGGGACATAGCCACTTTGGGTCAAATTTAGGGATTTTGATTGTGGGTTGAAGTTTAGTGAAATTGAGGCTTGAACAAGGCCAATTCAAGGTCCAATTTGATGTGTAGGATTTTTATGAAGAGTTAAGGATTTAAATTGGGGCAAATTGAGTAGGCTATGGGGTTCAATTATGTGATATTAGGTCATAGAGCCAAAATTGTGGGTTTTGCTTTGGATAAAAAATGAGCTCAATGCATGGGTCAATTTGGCTTAGATTTGGTTTGGATTGATCATACGAAAGATTAATTTGAGTTTAGGACTGACATTGAGGAGAATTAGGGCCAATCTGATAGACATTTGAAGTGAATTTGGGGAAATTGGGCCTTTTAAAGGTAATTTAGGGGTTTTGGTCAAAGTGGTCAACTTGGCCAAATTGGGTTCAATAGAAGGAGCCAAATTGGTTTTGGAGACAATTGAAGTGATTTTGGATATTTTGGGAAAGTCTGAGGAGCCAAGGGTAATTTTGCAATTTTGACAATTTTGAGGCTAATTTGGTGATTTTGTAATTTTTGGGTGGTTTTGGGAAATTTGGGTATTTTAAAATGGTTTGAAATGATTTTTGAATAATTTTGGGTATTTTGGATGAATTTGGGAATTTTGGTCAATTTGGGGTTTCAATGGCATTCAAGTAGTTTCGGTGCATTTAGGGGCAAAAGACCAAGTTGGATATTTTGGTAGAATCGGGGTTCCAACCACCTTATATGAGCTATGGACCAATGAAATCCCTATTTGGGTCCTTTATGCACTGGTCTTAGCTAAACTTCAGCCTAGCCAGTGGGTTTAGGGGATCATCTACATGAGTTTCCCAAACGATCAAGGGATTAAAGTCAACAAATATGGACTTTAGGGTTGTGAGTGAAAGTGTAATGTGCAGGTGAGCGAAAGTGTGTGTGCTAGCTCCACACCAACACCCAGGGTTAACCCTAAGGTCAAACAGTCCTATTAGGACTCTCCTTGAGATCCCCCATACTAAGCCCACCTACTAAGTGCTAGAGGTTAAGACCAATATGTGGAACTTCAAGTTGAGCAAGGAAGAATTTAGAATTTATAATAGTGAGGGTTCCTTTTCTAGTTTTTTACGAATAGTCAATAGGAAAGTCCTATGGATAGACCCTAGGCTACTAAAGAGGAAAACTAGAGTACTAAAGAGGAAAAACTAGACCACAACCAAACGTGAGGTCAACATACACTACACTAGCCTACTAATTATGCCACAGAGGAGCATTTTAGTTGCAGGAATATTTTCCATGAGTTAAAATTCTCAGGAAGGAGGACAAAGTCAGACTGATGAATTGGAGCTTAATAAAATTTTAATAAATTCTTATCAAATTATTTTAGGAGAATGATTCTCAATGCTCCATGTTCTATTTAAAAATTCTAACATTCAAATATTTATTATTGGACCATAAGTAATTATAATTACTAATCCACTTAAGTCCTTAACTTTTGTTAAAGCATGCTCCTCTGAGCTTAAAAAAATTTACTCCAGACATTATCTCACTCATTTCAACCAAATTTACATTAAAGCTACTTTAAAAAAACATACAATGGCCAACATAAAGTTATAAAATCAAAACATCCGCATGCAATACAAAAATAGTATTGATCATTAAAAAATAAAAGGTCTTTTCTAAAACACATGAACAACTATGGAGTCATGCCAAAGAGACAGCAACACATACATAATAAAGAATTATCATAAAAAAATTATGAGAGATTTATCTCTAACATTGTCCATTGAAATACAACCAGCCTGACGATGTCTCCATAGGGCAAGTAACCCAGTAGAGATGAATAGTTCATCACAAGGTTGCTCTAGTGGTTGTTGAAGGTAAAGTAACCTAGCATTCACTACATTAAGGTCTTGATGTGTTACAAGAGAAACCTCTAACCTGGGCTCAAAATTTTCTTCCAAGATAGCAACATGCTCTTTCAACTCCACAACGCCCTCCTTCAGGTTAGTAACTTTGTTTTGTAGGTTCGAGACTTTAGTCTCTACTTGCTTTGATCTAATAATTGACTCTAGTTTTTTGGCTAGTAAGGAAATGACATCCATATTTTCATCATGCTCCCCACAAGTAGTATGCAAATCAGAGAGAAAATCTAACACACCCTTTGCATGGGTAGTATAATGAGCAAATGAAATTTCTATGGATGTTCACTGATCATTGGCATCCCTTCGTTGTCTTTTTTGGGGTTTGTATTGGTAGAACTGGAAAACTCTTTAGTAATTACCTCACCCTCTGAGTTTGAAAGCATATGAATAAAAGTTGGTGTTGGTTTCATCCCTTTCAAAATTAAGACAAAGATTAGGTCTAGCTTCGTCAAAATATCTATAAAACTAATTATGCTACCTCTCAGAGCTGAACGATCGATGACATGTATAGGTACTTGAAGGGCAAGTGCAATATCTACTTCAAGAAACCTTGGACCGCAAACTGCCATTTTTGATTAGATCCACTCGAATTAACTCAAGGTATTGACCCTAGATCTTGCATTTCTCTCGCCAAGTTCTAAATCATAGTAAAACTTGAGTTTTTTTCTTATTAAGTTGTTTTTATTGCAGTTTCTTATAAAAAAGATAAGAAAATTAGAAAAATACATATGCACTGTAAATAACAAATTTACAAAAAAGGCTTGATCGACCCAACATAATTGAAGAAAAGGCAACCTCCATTAGAGATGGGCCCGGGGACCGAACAAAATAATCAGTCAATTAGATTGGATTGATAGACTTTTCATTCAGAGCTGAGAAAGCAACGCGAGCTATGCATCAATAAGGAAGGACGACTAAACAAGAGATGATGAAGCCCAAATTTGAGCGGCCATACTCTAGCGACAAGCAACTGACTCATTTCTCTCATACAAAAGTACGCATCAGATCAAGATACCCAAAAGAATTGGTTGACCGATAAAGATAAGTGCACTATGCCAAGCTGACAATATTAAGGTCCATAATTAGATAATCCAATGTCGTTATCCCATGGTGTATAGATATCTCATGTCGAATGAAATTTATTAGGCAAAGTAACGACTGTCCAGGATCCCACTCGAGAACTCTTTTGGTGGAATTTTGTTTTGTTTGAAATAATGTAACGATACTATACATGTAGAAAGGGGGGACTTGTTCTTTTCAATATCTCTTATAGAATTTCTTTTCTCTTTGTTATATTCCTTGTTCATGATTCTAGGATATATCTGAGGGACGAACTTTATAGCGCAAAACGTCCATGCGAAACTAGTCCACCAACACAACTATTAGAAGTCTGACCCCACATAAAGATTAAAAAGTCCTTAATGGACTCCTGAACCTTCCTGTTGAAGGGTTATTGGACAGACGGTCCTGAAGTCCAAAAGAGTTGACCATACTTACCAAAGAAAGAAATGGGTGAAACATGTCAATGGAAGAAGGGTAATCTGGTTCATGAGGGATATGAACAAATTACCAATGCATGAAGATAATATTTCCTAATTAATATGTAGAGAGAAGCCATCCCCAGTGGAGTCGCTAGAAGCTATCGGCACAATTTTGGTTGTGGAGTTGCCCGTTGGAAACTGGTTGGCCCCCAGAATCGACATCTCGCCACCCACTTTGGAAGGACATTTAATATATATATATATATATATAGATATATTCATAGTTTAACTAAAAGAGCACTATACCTCAAACCTTGTATTCATCTCAAAAGATAAACACAAGACTTGAGGGTGAGGTTCGATCAAATAAACTAAGAAATATATGACAATAGTTTGGTCTATGAAAACCATTTTATTTACCGACAAGTTTTCATATTTAATACGAAAAATTAAATAGGGTTTATATTAAGCTTGGTTCGGAAAAGCAAGCTATAAGGGCAAGCCCCTATTGTTAATTACATCTTAGATAACCGGAGTCACCTAAGAAAACTCTCAATAATAATCAGGAAATATTATCTTCAAGGAAGTCAAAAGGATAGGAATTCTCAACGAGATAGGACAAAAAGGTGTGAAAAGGGAATGACTCAAATTTGAAACATTTTTTGGAATCCAAAGAAAGAAAAACTAGGGGATGTCATAGATCCAAAGGAGAACCTCAATGACTTCCCAAGCTATCCTATGATTTGGATTCAGTTTTGAGGAGAAATTATCTAAAATTTTCATCCTGCCAATTTTATTATTTATGGCTTACACTTGTGTGAAATTTATATAAGTTTGACTCTTCTAGGTAATGGTGCCAAAAGCTTGATGCAATATTTATTATTAATAAATTTAAACAATTAATGTTGGAATTCTATGCAAGTATATGTATCGTTACAAAGTAATAATAGACTTTCTATTTATGCCCCGAATATCGATCCCACAGAGAAGGTTTAAATTTGGCATGATAAATTAACTAAGAATTTCACAGAATTCAAATGAAATTACTGTCACTAATTTTGAATGTGTAAGATGTAATCAAAACTAAATTATTTAACTACTAGAAAAATTGAAATGCAAATTTTAAATTGTAACTATTAAATTATCTTAATGTGATGAAGATTTCTTATGTGAAAAAGCATCTTTCCCACTACAATGACATTTTGGTAAAATGAGATGAGATTGAGATGAGATAAATGGTTTTAATATGTATTGTGCCAAATAGGAGCATTTTTAATTCTCTACCCTGATATAATGTTATTGAAAATTATTGGCTAATCCCAAGTTTAGTCCTTAAATCCATGGTTAGGCTAGGAGGATACTGGCTCCCACTCCAGAGCTCCCACTTCCCTTCACCTGAAGGCTAACTCTTGCTTTAGTTTTTAAATACTAAGACCGACTTGAGGATTTTAGTCTATCACCCTAAAATCTCCAATTCTACACCCAATCAATGTATTTTTCCTTATTTATTTACACTTAATTCCAAGAATGAAATACTCGTTCATGGAATCAAATGTGATCCTCACTCTTTTGTAGAACTCATACTCCATTTCCCAGATCATATGTTTCACAACACATTTTAACAATTCAACTAGCCAGATCGAAAAATAAAATAAGTTCAGAGTTGAAAAATCATCACAATTTATTTTATATTTTAATCTTGGCACACCCATATTATCTCTTCATTTTATCATATCTCAGAGTGGGGAGAACGACAAAGAAAACTACTTAGACTTCATGAGAAAGATACAACAAAACACAAATTTCATATATGAAAGAAAATTCATACAACACTAATAAACGAACAACACTTATCTGAAACTGTTTCTCAAAGCAAATCCCTTGTAGCCTCTCCTAGGAAATGTAAGAAGAAGAAATCTCTCTTTTTTCTCCTTCTCTAACACTCTTAGAGAAGAATTCACACTTAATCTCACCACAAAACTCTAAACTCTTAAGGATAAATCACTAATAGACTCCTGAATGGTGGTGGAATGAAGATGGAAAAAGTGTATGGAGGCGAGGTTTAGTGAAAATGAGCAAGTATGAATGAATATGAGCACCTTTTCTGATCAATTTCGGTCCCAAATAGAGCCTAGAGTCGGTTCGCCAATATGTGCATCCAAAAATCCTTCAAAAAGTGTCAAAATTCATCGAATCTTCTAGAAACATGGTCTGAACCGACATTGGCGCCGTCGGCGCCAGTGTATTGGCGCCGTCGGTGCCAGTGTTTCTTATGTAATTTCGCTGCTCTCTGTCAAACGGCACAGTCGACACTGCTTCTGGCGCCATCGGCGCCGGGTAAAATCCACCCGAAAATCCATCAGCCGTTCTGTAAGCATGCACCGTCGGCGCTGCTTCTGGCACCATCGGCACTGAATATTTCTTCAAAAATTCCATCTTCGGTGCTGAGTATTTCTTCAGAACCAAAATCCATCCCTTTTGCTTTCTTTTTGCTTAAAGTCCTAAAAATAAATAACCTATAAGAAAACTTAAAAATACCTTTCATTAAAGAACAATATCACCAAAAATGAGTATAAAATATGGGTCTAAAAATGCATATATTTTTGGTGTATCAAAATCCCCTAAACTTACATGTTACTTTTCCTCAAGTAACTTCTCTACTACATATCTC
>NW_018250927.1:134672-138088 GCF_001263595.1 Phalaenopsis equestris
TGTCCTCAAGTAACTCCTCTACTATATAAAAATATGACTTATGGTAAAGAATTTAACTTATATTTTAGTCTATTTTAGTCTACTAAATACAATAACATAACTTAAGAAAATCTCAAAAGAACTCCAGTGAATACTAAAGATATAAGAATATCCAGTAATCAAGTCTAAGATTTTAGATTCTCTATTCTTTTCAAGAAATATTGTAAATTGTCATATTAAAGTCACTTAGAGTATTCATATGAAAAAGAACTTCATGAAACTTTACTATTAAATAAGTTAATACTCAAATATAAGTTTAGAAAGAGTAGTTAAGCCTTCTTCTTTAAGTTGATTCAAGTGAAGCCAATTTTTAATTAAGCATGTCCTCATGCTTCTCCCCATATTATCTTTTCTTTTTCTTTTCTTCTTAGAATCCTTTTCAGTCCTTTTATTTTCCTTTCTTTTCTTTTCTCTCTTTTTTTTTATGTGAGGATTACTATATCTAGACAGCCTTTAATAATTTTGAACTTCACTATCCTCTTCTTAAAGTCAAAAACTTTTCACATTTGTTCACTTAACAAATTTATATTAGCTTAAAGATTTCATAAAGTTTAATAATTTTCTTATTACATGAATCTTTAAGATTTTTAGTACTTGAAAAATATAAATTTCTTTACTTAAAGTAGAAAAACATAGTCTTATTCTCTTATACCAAATACCCTACTCTCTAAAATTAACCTTCATTATTGAAAATTTTTACTTAAGTTTACTATATATTTAGAAACATAAATATAGTTTTCTAAAGTTAACCTCTAATACCAAATGTCATGTTAAAATTAAAAATTTTGAAAATATAGCTAAGTGAGGACAAATAAAATTAAGTTTCTTTCTTTAAAAAGGAATTTTTCTTCCCCCCCTCCCCCCAAACTTAAATTTTTAAAAGATTTAGCATGAAGAATTGAAAAAATAAAGAGTGAAAGAAAAGACTTACCTGTTGAAGGTTCTGATTTTTGAAACTTAACTTTGAAATATTGCAGGTGCTAATATGAAAGCTACAAAACTTAAAACAATAAATTGGACATAATACATATAAAATCTACTGAGAAAGAGTTAATTACAATACATTTAACAAAACACTAAAACTAACGACATAACAAAACTGAATTTCAAATAACAAATAGTTTTACAATTCTACATCTCATAACACAACAAAATAGAGTCTCACAATGTAATAACAAATAGTCTTAACAATATAACAAAAAGAAATACTAAAATAACAAAGTACAATCGAACATAAACTAAAAGAAAGATCAAACTACAAATCAACAATCATCATCATCTTCTTCTTCTTCTTCTTCTTTCACATTCAAATTCTGTTGCTGATATAGAATAAAGACAGGGTGAGTAGGAAACTAAGCTGAGTGATCACCCTTCATGTATCTCACCATTGCATCATCATAAGCAACTTCACATTCTAACGTTTACCATTCAAACGTTTACCGAATCAAATCATGAGTTTGAGCATTTCTGGCCTTCATGTTTTTCATTATGTGATCCATTCTCAAGATATCTCCCTCTTGGATCATCAACTGGTCCAATAGTTCTCAAAGAGTAGGGTCAGTAGAAGTAGGGGTCCTCGAAGTAGCAGGAATATCTCTGGCCTTACTCCAAAATCTCTAATCACAGTACTCCAATCAATATAAGATTCATGTCTTTATATTGGCAGATCAACTTAGTTTTAGAGGCTCAATCCTCTCTTCCTCAGGTCTAAAATCAACTCTTGTCTATTCACAGAGTGCGAAGATCAGGGCAGGGTGTGCTAATCCACTTGTGATCTCCCCCAAAGCAATAGATCTAGTGTTCATATAAATAATAGAGCCTACATTTACCCTCATCACTTGTTGGATATAGTAGTTTAGGATGGCTCTATCCTTGGTCAGCTCACTATGATGATTTGTCGGTATCATTCTTTCAGAAATAAAGTAGTGTCAGGCCTTATATAATACATTAAGCATAGAAAGACGAAAGTTCACTTTAACTCCATTATTCACTCTCCAGGCTCCTCTTCCATCAGTAAGAAAAGAAATAACGTCATCCAAGGCCTCATTCATAGCAAAAAATGACTTATAT
The DNA here is from genome assembly GCF_001263595.1 of Phalaenopsis equestris. Lineage (NCBI taxonomy): Eukaryota > Viridiplantae > Streptophyta > Magnoliopsida > Asparagales > Orchidaceae > Phalaenopsis > Phalaenopsis equestris. The sequence goes on from NW_018250927.1 coordinate 136,782, forward strand.
TGGCAACTGTACACATCTTTTAACCGATAAAATTCATTAATCTTACTTGGAGTAAAATCCACCATTTTGCCACGAACAAAAACAAAATCATTAGAAGCCTCTGTAAAATTTGCGTAGAACTCCATCACTACACCAATAATAGCCTCAGCAGTAAAATAACAGAAATTTTCCCACTACTGAGCATTGATCAATTGCTCGACTTCTCCACCTGGATTTTTAAAACCACAATCCGGAATTACTTTTTTGTTTTCAAGTAGACTGTTAAATCGAGCACTAGCCCTGAAGCTGACAAATTTTTATACTTCATAATCTACTTTTTTTTTTCCTTTGCTCATTCTCGGGGCCATGATAAATCTAAGAAAATCTAATAAAAATCCAAACAAATTCCCAAAATTCTAAAAATCACAATGTAAAAATCTACTAAGTAAGAGTTCTTCACCAAAGGATTTTCTCAAAATCTCTTTAAAAATTCCAAAATTTTTAGATCTCGGTATTGTGAGATAAATCCTTGGTAAAAATCTAAAAGTTTTAGTTTAAAGTGTAGCTCCTAACTAGAGCAAATGCGAGGCCTAGGTGTAAGAATCGGAGGTTGAAGGTGACTCAAAGGGTAAAAAAGACGTTTTACTGGGTAAATCACAAATTTTAAGGGGTTTAGGCTGTTCTTGAGTCGAGGGTGTTGTCGGCACCCATGCCAGCGCCGTTAGTGCTGAACAATCATTTTTATTTTCAATTTTTTTTATTTTTTCAATTTTCAACTTCTTTTCAATTTTTGCCAAAGTCTTTTTAGTATTTTTAAATTCAAATTTTTATCTAACAATAAATCACAACCAAACATTTTCAGGAACAATCATTTTCACGAGCAACAACAAACTAACTTTTACATATGAAAATACACCTTTTACAAATACATTTTTCTAATCACACTTTTATACTATATAGAAAACTAAATTATAAATTAGTGTCAAAATCAAGCCACAACACTAAACGCTAACAGAAAACTATACACTCAATCAAAGTTCATAACACTAAAGAAAAGCAAACTAAATCAAATCGACATAAATACATTAAATACATTAAATACATAAATATTTTAAACTAGTTGAGAGATTAAATTCTTCAATTTTCCTCATCTTCAGTGCTTTCTCATCTTCTGATAGATTGGTAATGAACGTACAGATTGTAGAAGGGTCGGTACGGGAATTAATCAGTCAAATTTTCTTCGATCCATCCTTTTTCTTTGAACATCAGAACCAATCCTACGAACCAATCCTACGTATGATCAAAATTCAATTGTTCCAGTATGATCA
>NW_018250927.1:138153-150247 GCF_001263595.1 Phalaenopsis equestris
ACATTTGTAATACTCTGAAGTTCTCTTTCACCGTTTTTCCTCCGTTTTGAAAATTCAATTGGAAGACGGATTTACGCGATGTTCATAGAATGTGAAAGAGGAAGGGGTAGACAGACAGTAATCTGAGATAGTATCTAATGCTTCATTTCCATTCCCAACATAATTATCATCAATAGGAATCATGGGCTCCCAAGTTAATAAAATTTTTTCCCAACTTTCATATGGAACTTAAGATTGACTGCAAATTAAGAAAATTGTGGAAGGGTGTCCAAGCCATTCATAATAACACCCATAACAGATTTGAAAATGATAGATCCTACATCAATGGGTTTTTCCATTTGAATGCAATAATTTAAAATAGCACTTTCTTTGGTGACTCTACTAATCTTCATAGTATGGAGTAATTTTACAGAAATGAAGAAATGTCACTGCATCGATATTAGATTAAGTGATGAGGCAAAGAAACTAACATACCCCTCATCTCACATTTCCAAAATATCACTTTAATCCTTCAAAAAATTATAGACATCTTGCATCAAATCTCTCATTGTGGTAAAATTTGTATAATGACAGATTGTAACATTTTCTATCATATACAACCCATTAATTCGCACTGGAGTAAATGGTACAGCCTTACCTCGTACGTAGACTACTTCTTGGATAATTCCATGTAAGTTGGCATAGAATTCCTTCACCACTGGTACAACAACTACAACGGTAGTGTAGCACAAAACATCCCATCATCTTTGTACAATGATTTTATCAATCGGAGAACTTGGATTAATCAATCCATCATTGACAAAGCCTTTTTCCTTGATCAATCTCTTCTTCATAATAAATTTATTGTATAATCTATGCGTGTCAAAACTGATAAACTTGCTTCTATTAAAAACTCCATACCTGGAAGTATTGCTGGAATTGGAAGCCATGGAATTCAAAAATAGGGAGTTTCTAGTCATCCAAGGCAGTTTTTAGGATATTAAAAACACCTCCCAGCAGTTGTTAAGGAGCAAAATCTCACCAAAGTCTGTCAAAATTTGTCTTGAACCGTTAAATTGCTATCGGCACCGTCGGCGCTCTCGATGGAACTGTCGGCGCTATGGTTAAGTTAGCAGGCGTTGTCGGTGCTAGTGGCCAAAATCGCGACTTTTCATTTTTTGTTCAATTCAATTCCAAATATTCCTCCAATACCAATATTTATCTTAATTTATATTATATAAAATTATGTAAGATTATTATGTCCTAATATATAAAACACTTATTAAAAAAATAATAATACATAGATATATGTATTTTAAATGGTTTGCCTCCCATGAAGCGCTTAGTTTAACGTCGTCATCCCGACATTCCATTTGATTAGTTGGGTTGACTTAAAATTAAAATTTCCTTAAATTGTGGTATGTACCCTTCATAATAATGTTTCAATCGATGCACATTAACCTTAAATATCTTTCTAGTGTTAGGATCTTTAATAATAGCAGTTCCATAATGATAGACTTTAATCACTTTAAATGGTCCTAACCATTTGGATTTCAATTTTCCTGGAAATAATCTCAATCTTGTATTATATAATAAAACTTCTTCTCTAGGTTCAAAATTCTTTTTAATAATCTTCCAATCATGCATATTTTCATTTTCTTTTTACAGATTTTTGCATTGTCATATGCTTCATTTCTAATCTCCTCAAGTTCATTGAGTTGCAATAATCTTTTCTATCCAGCATCTTTTTTATTAAAATTAAATTCCTTAATAGCCCAAAATGCTTTATGCTCCAATTATAATGGTAGATGGCATATTTTTTTTTTAAAATACGTCTATATGGGGACATTCCTATAGGAGTCTTATAAACAGTTCTGTATGCCCATAATGCTGTATCTAATCTAGCAAACCAATCCAATTTATAAGGATTTACAGCTTTTTCTAAATTTTGTTTAGTTTCACGATTTGATATCTCTGCTAGACTGCTAGTCTAAGGATGATAAGTAGTAGAGAATATATGCATAATATCATATTTTTTAATCAATTTTTTGATTTTCTTATTCATAAAATGAGACCCTCCATCAGTAATAAATACTCTCAGCATTCCATATCTTGTAAAAATATTTTTAATTAAAAATTTAGAAACACTCCGAGCATCAATCTGGGTGCAACAGTAGCTTCAATCCATTTGGACATATAATCAACAACAAGTAATATCTATAAATTTCCAAATGAAGGCATAAATGGTCCCATAAAATCTAAACCCCACATACCAAAAATTTCAACTTCTGATGTGTAATTTACAGGTATTTCATTTCTACTAGGAATATTTCCTACTCAATGACATCGATCGCAGGTTTTAATATATTCATTAACATCTCTAAAAGAAGTAGGCCAATAAAATCATGCTAGCAAAATCTTATATGCAGTTCTATTTGTTCCAAAATGTCCTCCAAATTTAGAATCATGACATCTTTCAATTATTTGTTTAGTTTCCTCATAAGGCACACATCTTCTAACAATTAGATCTTTACATTATTTATATAAATATGGGTCATCCCAAAAAAGAATTTTGAATCATAAATGACTTTCTTTAGTTCTGAATTTTTAATATCAGGTGATAAGATATCACTTATAATAAAATTTACTATATCAGCATACCAAGGTACATTCATTTCATCAATACTATATAATTATTCATTAGGGAAATTTTCTAAAGTTTCATTTACAAAATTAGTTAGTATTTCTATTTCTTCCTGTTCTAGCCTAGATAGATGATCAACAATTTGATTATCAGTCTCTTTTCTATCAACTACTACAGGAAATCAATCTCTTGTAAAAGAAGTATCCATCTAATTAAACTTGATTTAGCATCCTTCTTTTGCATCTAGTATTTAATAGCAGGATGATCTGTATGCACTATGCATTTAGTTCCAATTAAGTGAGGTCTAAATTTATCAAAGGTAAAAATAATAATTAATAACTCTCTTTCAATAGTAGTGTAGTTAATTTGAGCATCATTTAGAGTTTTACTAGCATAATATATTACTTTAAAAACTTTATTGTGCTTTTATCCTAATACAGCTCCAATAGCTTGATAGCATAATCACTAGCATCACCCTTTATTTTGAACAGTTTTTCCCAATCAGGTGAAATTATTATAGGTGCAGTGATTAATTTTTCTTTCAATAATTCAATGCTTTTATGCATTCCTCATTAAAATAAAATTTTGTATCCTTTTCTAAAAGTTTTCATAATGGCTTAGTTATTTTTGACGAAACATTTTTATGTGGCGCCTATAGAAACCAGAATGTCCTAAAAAGCTTCTTATCCCTCTAACATTACTAGGAGGTGGTAATTTTTAAATAACTTAAATATTTGCAGGATCTACTTCCATGTTATTTTCTAAAATTTTATGCCCAAGTATAATATCTCCTGCTATAATATCTCCTGCAACCTCCTCCTGCAAGCATAAATTGACATTTTTCCAAAATTAGTACTAAGTTGGATTCTTATACATACTACCAAAAATTTTTCTAAATTATTTAAATATAATTCAAATGAAGTTCCAAATACAGAAAAATCATCCACAAACGCTTCCATTCCATGTTCAATAAAACTGCTAAAAATTGACATCATACATATTTGAAACGTTGCAGGTGCATTGCATAGTCCAAAAGACATTCTACGATAAGCAAATGTTCCATATGTGCCTGTAAATGTTGTTTTCTCTTGATCATCTGAAGCAATTAGAATTTGAAGATACTCGGTATATCCATCTAAAAAGAAATAAAATTTATTTCCAGCCAATCTATCCAACATTTGGTCTAGAAAGGGTAAAGGGAAGTGAAGTATTCTGGTGGTCATATTTAATTTTTTATAGTCAATACAAATTTGCCAACTAGTAACTTATCTTATTAGAATTAATTCATTTTTCTCAGAATTAATTCATTTTTCTATTAGAATTAATTCATTTTTCTCATTTTCTTTTACGGTCACTCCTCCTTTCTTCAGAACACAATGAATTGGACTTACCCAAACACTGTCTTAAATATGATATATAATTCCACCATCTAACCATTCTAAAATTTCTTTTTTAATAACTTCTTTCATTATTGGGTTGAATCTCCTCTGAGGACCAACTTTAGGTTCATATTTTTCATCTAATAGAATTCTCTGCATACAAATAAAAGAACTAATTCCTTTAATATCTGCTAAAGTCTAACTAAGAGTCTTATCTATCTTTTCAACATTTCTATTAATTTTTGTTCATGAATTTCAGTTAATTCAAAGATAAAATAACAGACAATGTAGATGACTCTCCTAAAAATATATATTTTAAATGGATAGGTAATATCTTCAGTTCAAGTTCAAGTGGTTTAATACTTGAAGGAATAAGATTTTTATTATCATTTTCCATCAAATCTAACGTTTCAAATTTGTCCTAAATATAGTCTAAATCTTCTTCTATCATTTCGTCCTTATTTTAAAAAAAATTCTCCTTGCTTTAATTTATCTTCAAACTCTTCCTTAATTGTTCATTACTCAGAAAATTAATTACTTCCATCCTGAAACATTCATTGTTTGTTTCTATTGCAGGATATTTCATAGCCTTCACAATATTAAATTTACTTCTTGATCATTAAGGAAGTAAACTCTCATTATTAATTATCCTTTTTGCACATCTATCATAGCTCTCCCTATTGCAAGAAATGGTCTCCTTAAAATAATAGAATTCTCTTTATCTTCCTCCATATCTAATACTATAAGATTTACAGGGAAAATAAATTTATCGACTTTTATTAATACATCTTCTATAACTCCTTTTGGATAAGTTATTGATCGATCAGCTAACTGAAGAGATACAATCGTAGGGGAAATCTTTTTGAAATCTAAACGTTTAAAGATCGATAGAGGCATAAGATTGTCACTCGCTCCTAAATCACATAAAGCTTTTCCAAAAAAAACTTTTCACAAATAGCACAAGGTATAGTAAAACCATCAGGATATTTTAATTTTTCAGGAAGCTTTTTCTGAATAATAGCACTACACTCTTCACTGAGTGCAACGGTCTCATGATCTACAAACGTCCTTTTCTTGTTGAGTATATCCTTCATAAATTTTACATAACTTGGCATCTGCTCCAAAGTTTCAATGAAAGGAATGTTTATTATTAATTTCTTAAGGATTTCCAAAAATTTTGTAAATTTTTTATCTTTATTCTTCTGCTTCAGTCTTTGAGGAAATTGAGGTAATGATTTTTCTAAGGGAACTTGTGTTTGTTCATTTTCATTTTTGGTCACTTTCCATTTCTTCCTTCTCTTCATCAACTTCAGTTTCTCTGTGGATCCTTATTTCAAATTCTTTTCCACTTTGTAATTGAATAACTTTAATTTGCTCCTTATATTGAACTTTTGGATTAACTTCCACAGTACTCGGAAGAATTCCAAAAGGTCTATTACTGAGTGCAGTAGCAATATGTCCTAATTGATTTTCAATATTTCTAATAGCAGCCCCTTGATTCTGTATTTGATTTCCTATGTTCAACATTACTTCTTCCATTTTCAACTTCTTTTCCTTAGCTTGTGGGTCAGGGTTAGAGTTAAATCCCGGAGGGTAATAAGGTCAAAATTTAGTATTTCCTTGGTTGTTAAAATTTTCGGAGGGATTCACTGAATTATTATAATTATTCCAACTAAAATTAGGGTGATTTTTCCATCCAAGGTTATAATAATTAGAATAGGGATTGTTATTTTGATTATTTATAGCATTTAAAGTCTCATATGATGATTGAGTATCAATTTTCTGTTCTAGTGAATTTTCCTCTAATACTGGGGTATTTGAGAATAGTTCACTCTAATTTGACCAATCTTTTTCAAAATAGTAGCAATTGGAGATGCTAAAATAGATATTGCATCAAAATCATGAATAATAGCTACTCTCTTAGGTTTTACCCATTTAGAAGGCCATTGAAAATTTTTAGTATCCAATTCTTTGATTAAGGAGTATGCTTCATCAAAAGATTTTGACATTAGTGATCCACCTACCGCAGCATCTATAATAGATCTAAGCAATCCCACTAATCCATTGTAAAATGTTTGAATTATTAATCAATCTCGTAAAGCATGGAGTGGACATTTTCTAAGAAGATCTTTAAATCTTTCCCCGGCTTCATATATCGATTCCCCTTCAAACTGACAAAAAGGTGTAATATCATTTCTAAGCTTAGCGGTTTTTTAGAGTGGAAAATAGTAAGCCAACAATTTTTGTGATAGTTCTTCCCAAGTTCTGATAGATCCAGGTGTTAATGAATTTAACCAAGTCTTGACCTTATCCCTTAATGAAAAAGGAAAAATTCTATGCCTAACAACATCATTGACACTCTGTCATACTTAAAAGTAGCATAAATTTCAAGAAAACTAGCAATTTGTAAGTTAAAATTTTCAGTAGGTGTTCCTCCAAGCTGATTATTTTGTACCATTTGGATAATAGCAGGTTTAAGCTCAAATGAATTAGCACAACATCAGGGTTTTGAACAATCAAGTGAAGTTCATCTACTGTCGAATTAGCATAATCTTTTAAAGGCCTTTGTCGATTTTCATTTATTTGATTATCTAAGTTATTCGTCATTTTGTTTAAGTTTTTAATTTCTTTTTTTTTCAAACTTTTCTAATAGTACGTTCTAATTCTGAATCGTAAGGTACTAAACCTTCAGATCCAATATTTTGCATAAACAAATATGATAAGTAAAGAAAAATTTCTAAAAAAATCCTCTTAAAAATATATTTATATTTTTTTAGATTTTTAATTTTATAATTTTTATTATATTTTGTATATCTTATCTCTAAATTTTCTAATTTACCAAATCTATTTAATTTACTATTTTCTTCCCCAACAATGATGCCAAAACCTTGATCCCGTTAAAATATAGTTGTATAAAATTTATATAAGTTTGACTCCTCTATGTAACGGTGCCAAAAGCTTGATGCAATATTTATTATTAATAAATTTAAGCAATTAATGTTGGGATTCTACGCAAGTATACGTATCGTTATCAAGAAATAAAGGACTTTCTATGTAAGCCCCGAATATTGATCCCATGGGGAAGTTTAAATTTGAAATGATAAATTAACTAGGAAATTCACAAAAATCAAGTGAAATTAATGTCACTAATTTTGAATGTGTAAAATGCAATCAAAACTAAATTATTAACTACTGATAAAACTTAAATGCAGAGTTTAAATTTAAATGCAAATTTTAAAAATAACTATTAAACTATTAAACTATCTTTATGTGATGAAGATTTTGTATGTGAAAAAGCATCTTTCCGACTACAATGAGATTTTAGTAAAATGAGATGAGGTAAATAGTTTTAATATGCATTGTTCATGTCAAATAGGAGCGGTTTTAATTCTCAATCGAGATACATTATTTTAGAAAATTATTGGCTAATCCTACTTTTAGTCCCTAAATCCGTGGCTAGGCTTGGAGGATACTGGCTCCCACTCTAGAGCTCCCACTCCCTTTCAACTGAAGGCTAACTCTCACTTTAGTGTTTAAACACTAAAACCGAATTGGGGATTTTAGTCTGTCACCCAAAAATCTCTAATTCTACACCAAAACAATGTAAATTTTCCTATTTATCTGCACTTAATTCCATGAACGATATACTCCTTCATGGAATCAAATGTGATCCTCACTCTGTTGTAGAACTCATACTCCATTTCTTGGATCATATGTTTCACAACACATTTTAACAATTCAATTAGCCAGATCAAAAATTAATTAAGTTTAAGTTCGGAGTTGAAAAAGTTCGGAGTTGAAAAATCATCACAATTTATGTTTTATTTTAATATTGGCGCACCCATATTATCTCTTCATTTTATCATATCTCAGAGTAGGGAGAAATATAAAGAAAACTACTCAGACTTCATGAGAAATATATGACAAAATATATGACAAAAAGAAATATATGACAAAACATAAATTTCATGTATAAAAGAAAGTTCATACAATACTAAAAAACTAGCAACATTTATCTGAAACTCTTTCTCAAAGCAAATTCCTTGTAGCCTCTCCTAGGAAATGTAGGAAGAAGAAATCTCTCATTTTTCTCCTTCTCCAACACTCTAAGGGAAGAATTCACACTTAATCTCACCACAAAACTCTAAACACTTAAAGATAAATCACTAATAGACTCTTAAATGGTGGTGGAAGGAAGATGGAAAAAGTGTAAGGAGGCGAGGTGTGGCAAAAATGAGCAAGTCAAAATGAGAAGGAGTGCCTTTTCCGATCAATTTCAACCCCAAATAGAGCCTAGAGTTGGTTCTCTAGTAGGTGCATCCAAAAATTCTTCAAAAAGCGTCCAAGTTCATTGAGTCTTCTAAAAACAGGGTTTGAACCGACATTGGCACCGTCGGCGCCAGTGTCTTGTATTTAGTTTTGCTGCTCTCTGTTAAATGGCGATGTCGGCGCTACTTCTGCCACCATCGACGCTGCTTCTGGCACCATTGGCGCATAGTAAAATCCATCAACTGCTCTGTAAGTCTGCGCCGTTGGCGCTGCTTCTGGCGCAGTCGGCGCTGTGTATTTCTTCAAAAATGTCATTTTAACTCCAAATTCCATCCTTTTTGCTTCAAGTCCTAAAAGCAACAACCTGCAAGAAAACATAAAAATACCTTCCATTAAAGCGCAATATCACTAGGATAGGATACCCTATTAATCAATTGATATTTCATTTAAGAGTTATGTGAGTGGGTGCCCTAAAGAAAGTTTAAGTCATTTAAAGATTGTGGTGCCCACAATTAAGGTCAGGATTGGAGTGTTTAAATTTTTTAATCACCAATCATGTTATCTTCTAAATCCGATCAATTGAGTGTAGACATCAAGCCTATGTCACTACTAAGCCTTTAACAATAATAACAGGTGAAAGGTGATTATCAAATATTTTGATTTAAGTGGCATATATCCTTATTGAATGAACACATCATCCTCAACTTTGGGCTTAATAAAAGTAAATTATCATCTTTTATATCTTGAGCGCATCATTTAAGAATCATTTGATCTTAATTGACTTCTAAATCATGAAGATTAGGAGGATTATGATTTTGTTGATGTTGTGCAAGGGTGGTGAGTGAGTTTCTACCTTTTAACCCCATTGTATTTCAATCATCCAAACATGTTTATTAAGATAAAAAATACCCTTTTTTCCTTTGGTTAATCCTAAATTTTGATTACGACACCAAAATTTAGAATGACTATTTTGCCCTTGGGGCACTTCACCCATAACTCATTAAACACAACTCAAATGACCTTGAGGGTTTAAAGTTTCATATCCATGAGGTAATTATAATGTTAGAGGAGCACATGTGGACTTCTCAAAATTTAATTTAATTTAAATATTTATTTAAACCTAGAAAATAGGTTTTTCATAAATTAATTTATTTCATTTTCCAAAATATTGTTTTTATTTATGAGAAAATTATTAGAGGTTTCCCTATGTCAGAGAAATACTTAGAAAAAATTTCATGATTTTAAAAATTTCATGATTTTAAATTTCATGATTTTTTGAATTAATTTATTATAATTATTTTAATATGAAAATAAGGAAAATCTAGTTTTAAGCATTTTAAAATTTATTTTTAACTTAGGAAAGTTAGGAAAAATATTTTTAGTGAGTCCCAAGTGATCAGAAAGCAATTAGACACATTTTTAAATATTTTGATATTTTTGAGATTTTTAATTATTTTTAAATTCAAAATAAAGCTAAAAAATTAAGTATTTTCTAAAAAAAATAATTTTTTTCCCGAGTATCTCTAATCACTAGGAAGTCAGAAAACCACTTTTCACAATTTTCCCAAGTGTATTTAATTTGATAAAATTATTTTTGTACAAAAATACAAAGCTCCTTAGAAAATCAACTTTAATAGTTGAACTTAATCCAAGATTTGCAATTTTTTTATAGTGGACAAACATGATTTTTATGAACAATTTGGGATTAATTTTGTCAATTTTTGATAAGTATATAATTTACATTTAATTAATTATAGAAATTTACAAGATAAATCAAGACATCGTAATATTTTTCCTAGACTCCTTTGAATATAAGAAACCTACTAAAATTATCCCTATAATTTTCCAAGTGAACTTTTAATTTATATAATTAAATTGGCCAAAATGGGCACCTTAGCTTACAAATTAGGGCTATAAGCACAGAGATGTCCTCTGACCTTGGAAAAATCAGAGGAAATAGTCTCTGTCATGAGGAACAATCCTTCAAAATTTGAAGCCATGATGAGCAATGTTTGATCATAATGAATTAAAATACTCTAAAGGGTATTTAATTCTTTAAAAATTAGAGAATAAGAAAATATTTTTCATTTTTAATCTACATTATTCTTATCCATTCACTGAGTAAGAAGGTACTTTTATTTTATTTTTATAATTTTTCTAGAGAAATATATGGATTTTTGAAGTTAAGGATTTTAAAATAATTCAAAAATCCCTATTTTTCTACTTATCCAGCGTGGCGCCAACTCATTCCTCGTCCGCTCCAAAGTCTCCACGTGGCGCTCCCCCATTTAACACCTCCAACCACGGAGTCGCCTCGTCAACCTGCCTTTTTGCACCAAGAGTTGGTCCGGCTTGATCTCCTCCGTTGATGAAATAAATGTGTGATCAAACAGCTCTCCGTTATCGTCCCCAAATTACCTAACCTATAAGTCATCCACACTAAAACCTTAAGATTTTTGTTTAAACTCAACCAAATCACATGGGATTTGTTTCTAAACCTTCATATAATCAAGACAACTTTATCTATATGGTATATATGGTATGACATATAGTAAATACACATAATGAATAAAAAAGGCTCGGAGTAGGGTTGGAGTTCAATACCTTTATCTGAGAGGGGAGGCCTCAATCAGATGGTTGTGTTAGCTTCGATTGGATCCACCAAACCTTTGGATGAAGTCTTGTGCCCTTGTGAATTATCTAAATATGTTCTTTATCAAACTTAATTTTAGGTGTTGGTCTAGAGCTATCCTATAGGCTATTTCAGGAGGGGCTTTTATGGGGAATCAACTTCTTTCACTGTGGAGATAGTGCGTGCACAATTAATTGAAGTTTTGTTCATTGTGGTGGAGTGGAGAGATATGTCCTAATTTTATGGCAAATTTTAGTGAAGAAATTGGCTCTCTGGAGTGGTTATGAGAGTGGCTGAGAGCATGGGGATTGCACTTGGATGTTTTGGAGAGGCTCTGGTGAGGTTTTAGCAAAGTTTCCCTAAGGTTTCAAGCACTCTCTTTATTGGCCTTGGAGAGGTCAATTTAAAGTCGTGGCTGCCTGGTTCAGCTTAGGGCTGGGATTTGGTTACTAAAGCATGTTGAGGTGGAGGGAAGAAAGGCTCAAGCATCCAATTAGAGTGAGCCAAATTAGGGGGTTTAATTTTGGGTTTTGGCCAATGGGTGCACCTTTGGGCTGGCTATTTTTGGTGGCTGAGGTGGTGGCTGGTCTGGGTATGGTCACTTCTTGGCTCAGGGAGGCTAGAGGAAACTTAATGATTTTTAACTCCTAATGGTATGGAATGAGGAGAAAGATATCTCAAGCTTAGTCCATAAAGGGGTAAAATCCCTCAAATTAGGGGATCGTTGGTCCATAGCTCACCTTGGCTAGTTTAGGTGGGTCTAAGCTGGTCACCAGGGTGTACCCGGCTGTGGTGTCATCACTTTGGTGGCTTTGGGATGGCTAAGTCAATTTTGATGCATGGGTTCAATTTGGGTCAAAATAACTAGAAGTTGAACTAGAAGCTAGAAGTTGGGTTTGGGTTAGGCAAGCCATGGTATTGAGCTCAATTGATTGATTAAATTGGTGTAGATGATTTTCACAAGAGGTTTTGAAAAGGTTTAGAGTGATTTTGAATTGATTTGGAGGTTCAATTGGGGGGATTTTGGGCATTTAGTCAATTTGGGCGTATTGGGTTAGACATGAGCTTAGGTTGGGCTAGGGTTGGGCTAATTTCAAATTGATGGTTGAAAATGATCTAGGAAAATGTCATGAAGAGTTCTTAAATTCAATTGGGTGTTGACCAGAGGAAAATATGTTGAGATTTTCATAC
>NW_018250927.1:150257-155809 GCF_001263595.1 Phalaenopsis equestris
TAAAGAAAGGTATTTTTGATATTTTGTTGCAGGAATGATGAATTAGGGTCATTGGAGCAAAAAGATGCAAAAAGGAGCGAATTTGGAGCGAAAATGACCAAAATGTGGAGATTTGACCTAGGCCACCGACGGTGTCCTCGACCCCGCCAACGACGAGTTTTTCCTGAGGCTACAGGAAAAAATTCTCAGAAGTCCGCCGACGGTGCCCTCGAGGCCGCCGACGGCGACCTCGACGGTTATGCCTACTCAAGCTTTGGATAAGGCCAAATTTTAAAGGGATGCTTAGGCAACTCTTGAAAAAGCTCATCCACAACTTTAAAGGACTATTTTGGCCAAAAATTGGTGGGCCTGGAGAAGGAGGGAAAGAATTTAGGGAGTAAAGGAAGTGCTATAGAGAGTTCCTAGAGATTAGAAAGGTTCCAATATTGTGAGGAATTCATCGAGAAATTGTAAGAGTGGAGGGAAAGTGAGAGATTTCTTCTTCCTTGCTACTTCAAAGAGAAATTCTGTGTGCTGTAAAGAAATGAAGAGATTCAGAGGAACTTTGAGGAGTGTTCTTCGGGAGAAACTAGAGATAAGTTATTTACTTGTTGTAGTTTGTATGACTTTGATTTTATATAGGAATTCTGACTTTTTTGTGTTTTCCTCATGAGATCTGAGTATTTTTCTCTGTCTTTCTCCTTGTCTTGAGAGTTGTGAAATGGTGATTTGAATTGGTGAAGCCATGAAAATGTTTAAGAAATTGTTAAAATCTTTTCACTTTGATCTTAATTTACTTTCAGTCTGGCCGATTGAATTTTTAAAATATGTTGAGTTTTACAACTAAAGTGAGGATTACATCCAAGATTCAGGGAGGTCAAAGCCCTTGGAAGTTGGGTGAAAATTAATAGGGAAATAATATTATAGGGTGTAAAATTGGAGACTTTAGAGTGACAGACTAAAATCCCCAATGGGTACAGAAGTGTAGATGTTAGCCCTCAGATGAGGGGAACGTGGGAGCTCCAAATTGAGAGCCAGTATCCTCCCAGCCTAGCTGCAGATTCAGTAAACAAGTGTAGGATTATTCAATGTTCTTTATGTCTGGACCAAAGGGTAAAGGATAGGCATGCTCCTATTTGACACAATATAAATTGAACTAGTTCACTTTATCCATTCACTATAATTTCTTGACAAGGAGAAGGATGTTTTCTTATATATTGAATATCACAATTAGACCCTCCTTAGTATCATTAGTTATTTAATAGTTATTAAATTTACCTATTTATTTCAATTGCTCGTTGTTGTAATTAAAGTATTACTTTTCTAAAATCTAAGTCCCCAGTTCTAACCACTCCCTGTGGGATTGATATCTAGGACTCCATTAGAGCTCTGTTTTACTTGAGCGATTACATATACTTGCATTGGTAAGTGTGACTTTACAATTATTGAATATTTATTACGTCCATATTTATCTTGTATTTTAAGCATATAAAAAGTTGCTGTCAAGTTTTTGACGCCGTTGTCGGGGAGTGATTGAATGATTGAGCTTCTGAATGATTGAGTGAGTAAGTCAAATCACGATTAGAGTAACAGACAAATCAGGATTCTTAGAAAATTTTTACTTGAATTGCAACTTATTTTTATATTTAGTTAATTATATTACTGAGTACTGATTTCAAATTGTATGCATAAATTTGGACTTGAAAATCTTATACCCTATGATTCGGAATTAGAACACACAGTTAGAAGGATTAGAAGATTAAGAAGAGAAACTAGAAATTCTGATACAATGGAAAACAACCTGAACAATCAAGGAATAGAGAATGAACACCAATCTAGACCCCTAAGAGATTATGCAAATCCTACAGCAAATGAAATTCACTTATCTATCCAAAATCCTGATGTAGTTGCTAATTCATTTGAGCTTAAACATGCTATTATCCAAATGGTATAAAATAATTAATTCGGAGGTACACCAAATGAAGATCCAAACTTACACCTCGCTAGTTTTTTAGAACTGTGTGCTACTTTTAAATATGATAGAGTCTCAAACGATGTTGTGAGACTTAGACTTTTGTCTTTTTCACTGAGGGATAAGGCTAAGATGTGGTTGAATTTGTTAGCACCGGGATCTATTAGAACTTGTGGAGAACTTTCACAGAAATTTCTATCCAAATATTTCCCTCCATCTAAAATTGCTAAACTTAGAAATGACATAACATCATTCTGTCAGATTGATGAAGAGTCATTATATGAAGCTTGAGAGAGATTTAAAGATTTTCTTAAGAAGTGCCCTCATCATTCGTTACCAGATTGGTTGATAATTCAAAACTTTTATAATGCATTAATGGAATCTCTTAGATCAATTATAGATATTGCAGCTGGTGGCTCTTTAATGTAAAAACCTTTTGATGAGGCTTATTCATTAATAGAAGAGATGGCTACCAACAGTTTTAAATGGCCCTCTGAGCGGGTAAATCCTGCGGGTAAATGAACGGGTAAATCCTAAAAGAGTAGCTAGTATCCATGATTCTGATGCAATCATCTATGTTACTTTGCAGATTGCTGCAAAATCAAAGAAATTAGATCATTATGGGATGAATTATTCTCCAACTACCCTTATGATGGAAGAGAATTCATCTAGGCAATTTATGGATGTTCAACTTCATATGTGACCTTAAATGCTATTAATAGACCCAACAACCCTTATTAAAACTATTATAACCCAGGTTGGAAGAGTCATCCAAATTTTATTTGGAATAACAATTCTTCTACAAATCAATAATGGGCAAACAGCCCAGTGAACCCATTAAGAGATTCATCCAACTAAGGAAATGTTAATTATAGACCTTCTTATCCTTTAGGATTTAACAGTAATACTCACATTAAGGAGAAGAAGTTGTCTAAGGAAGAGCTGATATTAAACATGGGTCAACAATTACATAATAAAGGAAATTCATTACAAATTCAAGGAAATCAATTACAAAATCAAGGAACTGCTATTAAGAATATTGAAAACCAATTAAGGCATATCGCTACTGCGCTTAGTAACCAAAGATTAGGAGTCTTTCCTAGTACTGTGGAACCAAATCCTAAAGACCAAGGAAAAGAGCAAATCAAAGCGATGCAATTACGAAGTGGAAAAGAATTGGAAACAAGGGTGCAAAAAGAAATAAAAATTGAAAAAGAGAAAGTGGATACCGAAAAGAGAAGGATCATGAATACCCAGATTTCGAGTATCCATTTACACCAATGAAAATTACTGTGGAGAAACCTCCACCACCGTTTCCTTAAATATTGAAGCAACACAAACAAAATAAAAAATTTTCTAAATTTTTAGAAATCCTTAAGAAATTAACAGTAAACATTCCCTTCGTAGAAGCTTTAGAGCAAATGCCCAATTATGTGAAATTTATGAAAGATATTATGAACAAAAAAAGGAAGTTCACGGATAATGAAACTGTTGCACTTATCGAAGAGTGTAGTTCAATTATTCAAAAAAAGCTTCCTGAAAATTAAAAGATCCTGGCAGTTTCACTATACTGTGTGCTATCGGTAAAAAATTTTATGAAAGAGCTTTATGTGATTTGGGAGCCAGCATTAATATTATGCCTCTATCAATTTTCAAAAGATTAGCATTAGGAGAAGTCTCACCTACTTCTGTAACTCTACAGTTAGCGGATCGTTCAGTTAGATATCCTAAGGGAGTTATAGAAGATGTGTTAGTAAAAGTGGACAAATTTATCTTTCTTGTGGATTTCATTATTTTAGATATGGAGGAAGATAAAGAAATACCTATTATTTTAGGGAGACCATTTTTAGCTACTGGAAAAGCTATGATAGATGTTCAAAAAGGAGAATTAACTATGAGATTTAATGATCAAGAAGTGATTTTTAACATTGCAAAATCTATGAAATACCCTGCTGTTGAAAGAGATAATGAATGTTTTTGCATAGAAATTATTGAACATCTACTGAAAAAACATTTTAAAGAAAATTTTGAAGATAAAAAGCATGTTGATGAAGAAGAACATTTTGTAGAGAAGGAACAATTTGAAAAGAATGACGAAATTATTTTAGGCGAATTAGAAAATGAAGAATTAGATTATGTTCAGGAAAGATTTGAGATGTTGGATATTATGGAAAATGCCGATAAAAATCTATTTCCATCAATTATAAAACCACGTGAACTTGAGACGAAAGTATTGCCTAACCACTTGAAGTATGTGTTTTCAGAAGACTCATCTACATTACCTGTTATTATATCTTCAGAATTAAATGATCTGCAAGAGCAAAGACTGTTAGATACATTGAAAAGATATAAGAAAGCTTTTTGTTGGACCGTAGTTGATATTAAGGGAATTAGTCCTTCAATCTGTATGCACAGAATTATATTAGATGAACAATATAAACCAAGAGTTGATCCACAAAGGATCTGATGATGAAAGAAGTAGTTAAGAAGGAAACTTTGAAATGGTTAGACACTGGAATTTTATATCCTATTTCAGATAGTGCGTGGGTAAGTCCTATTCATTGTTTTCCTAAGAAAGGATGAGTGACTGTTGAAACAAAAGAAATAATGAATTAATACCTATCAGACAAGTTCCTGGGTGACGTATTTTCTTTTATTATAGAAAATTAAACACTGCCACCAGGAAAGATCACTTTGCTTTACTCTTTTTAGATCAAATAGTGGATAGACTTGCTGGGCACAAATATTTTTATTTTTTAGATGGATATCCCGGTTACCATCAAATTACTATTGCTCCTGAGGATCAAGAAAAGACAACATTCACTAGTCCTTTTGAAACTTTTGCTTTTCGAAGAATGTCTTTCGGATTATGTAATGCACCTGCAACATTATAGAGATGTATGATGTCCATCTTTAGTAAGTTAATTGATGATGGATTGTAAGTATTTATGGATGATTTCTCTGTATTTGGAACATCATTTGATGCATGCTTAAATTACCTTTAAAAAGTTTTAGAGTTATGCGAAAGAACTAATTTGGTTCTAAATTGGGAGAAATTTCAATTTATAGTTACAGGAGGAATTGTGTTAGGGCATAAAATTTTGGAAGATGGTATGGAAGTAGACCCTGCAAAAATTCAAGTTATATATAAACTAACACCTCCTACTAATGTAAGAGAGGTTAGGAGTTTTCTTGGACATGTTGACATTTAATTTCAAATTTTTCAAAAATTGCCAAACCACTATGTGAACTTTTAGAAAAGGACAAAAAATTTGAAATTACTGAAAGCTGTTTAAATGTCTTTGAGTTATTAAAGGAAAAATTATTTACTGCTCCTATTATATTTTCACCTAACTGGGAGAAACCAATTGAACTGATGTGTGATGCTAGTGATTATGCTATTGGAGTTGTTCTTGGACAAAGGTATGAAATGATTTTTAAAGTTATATACTACGCTAGTAGAACTCTTAATGATGCACAAATTAACTATACTGTCACTGAAAAAGAGTTACTAGCAATTGTGTATGCTTTAGATAAATTTAGATCTTATTTAATTGGAGCTAAATGTGTTGTGCATACTGATCACTCTGCTATTAAATAT
>NW_018250927.1:158576-160232 GCF_001263595.1 Phalaenopsis equestris
TGCCTGCACGGATCAACAAATTATATATGATAGAGAATGTTCCTGTCTGCCGCTATTCCAATTTCATCCCAACGAGAAACCAGATGAATGAGATTTATCAATATTTAACAGACGAAACTGAAGACTGAGAAATAAGAGAAAACGGGTATGTTAGTTTTTCTGCAACACTCCCGAATCCCATTTTGAAATATTGGCACTTTTTCATTTTTCCAAAACTGTTACCGACAATGGAGATCGGTAAAGTTTCTAAAGAAACTGTCATTTTGAATTACTACATCCAAAGGGAACTGCCGATCTATAATTGTGAAGTCAATTTTGGGCCAAATTGTTCATGGATCAACTTAAGGGCTTGGACACCCTTCCACAATTTTCTCACTTTGCAGCCAGTTCCAAGTGTCGTATGAAAACTGGGAAAAGGTACTGCTACCTTGAAAGCCTTTGGATCCAACTGAAAGATTCCCAGTTTTTGAAGATGAAAATAAAAAGACAATTATAGTAGATCAAGCATCTCATAATTCACTACCAGTTCAACCCTTAGTCCATGATCAGTCTCTTGTGATCCTGCACCAACTCAAGAAATTGGAAAAGGAGGTACAAAATATTATGAATGCAATTAATAATATCTCCGATTTCTTCGATCATCTAGACTGGAGGATGAAGGAACATTTTGAGCACTTTGGACATTTGGAAGATAGCTTGATACAACTAATGAGGAGGATGAAGTTAATAGAAGAGGATTCCACTGAAGAATTTCCATTCCGACCCTTCTACAACCTCTTCATTCATGTGCAATCAATGGGTGATCTCAGAGGAGAATCGAGTACCGAGTCTTAAGATTAGTAGATTTATATTACTACCTATCTGTCTATCTATGTATTTTGATTTGAACTATGTATTTGCTTTCCTTTAGAATTATACTTTCAGATCTCTGTATAGTTGAGACTAAGCATAGGATGTTTTGTTTTCAGCGATTTGAGTGTTGTGTCTTGGATTGCGACGCTGAATTAATGTATTGAGGTTGAGAAAATACCGAACTTAGTTGTGTTATGTAACGTACATTGTACCCCTTGAAATTTATATATAAATATGATGTTTTGTGTTGTGAAAGTTTATATGTGCTAAGTTCATCATTCATTCACTTAAAAATTATGTCTATAATTATTAAAAAAGATGCTGTTAAGGCTTGAAATTGATCGAAATCACAAAAATTTGAAATTTGGACAAAATCAATAGATCCCGCCGAAGGCGCCCTCGACGCCGCTGATGACAAGATTTTCTCGAGACTTAGGATTTTAATTTCAATTGAGCGCGCCGATGGTGAGCTCATGAAAAACACCTTTAACCACAATTTTCACCAGTCAACTGCCACTATTCATCATCCCCTTCCTCCTAAAAACACCATTTTTGACCTAGGGCTTGAAAGACCTTGGATTGCAAGGCGATTTCAAGGCTTTTTGACACCGAATTTGATCATCTTTAGATAAGAGCTTCACTCCAAGCTAAAAATATTTGATTTTCACCATGTATTTCTTCCACATTGAGGAGATTAGAAATTTTTGAGAATGTGAAGAAAATTTGGGAAGAAATTCATGGAATTCAATGTTGAACTCTTAGAATTACTATTAGAAGCCATGATTTGCATATTTGAAGTCATGA
>NW_018250927.1:160329-160718 GCF_001263595.1 Phalaenopsis equestris
TGAGTTCGATGAGTCTCGCTTTCAATGTGATGACTCAAACGAAATTTACTTCCATATTTAAAGGAAAGAAGTGCATACAAGATCGAGTTTTTGAAAGTCCGGGAGGAGAAATCAAACGAGTTATTGCCGAGAGGAGGTGGGAAAACTTTTTTTACACCTCCAATAAAGCTGATGCAAATGTTGTGAAGGAGTTCTACGCCAATGTAATTTATTCTAATGACGGAATTGTTCAAGTGTGAGGATTCCCTAATGAGTTTACAGTCGCCCGCATCAACACTTTTTATAAAGTCCCAGACTCGCGTACATGATGAATGCCACCTCTAAGACGTGGCACTATTTCATTTCCTCTACTCTGTTACCGACCTATCACCATAGTGAGGTAACTAGAG
>NW_018250927.1:160749-161104 GCF_001263595.1 Phalaenopsis equestris
AACTATAAATGTGGGGAGAATAATTCTTAAGAATATATTGACTACGGCAAGGAGTGAAACAAGTGGAGGTCTAGGACATCCTGGACTTATTTATACAATTTGCAAACTTTATGGAGTAGAATTTCGAAATGAAGAATGGGTTTATACTATGAAATCCATTAGTAAAGCTAATTTCAAGACTTATGAATCCCAAGAGAAATGGAGAAATGGGAGTAGAAGTCATGAACCTTCTACTAGTAGAGATGTTCCCTCTACAAGTTATGATCTTCCACCTTCTAGTTCTCCTACCCTCTCTGATTTGATGAATGAGTTGATCTTGCAGCGGAAGAGCATAGACTTGATAAGTGAAAGGATT
>NW_018250927.1:161358-163313 GCF_001263595.1 Phalaenopsis equestris
TTTTATTTCTGTGATCTTTTTGTAATAGAAATGGATGTTTATGTATTTTGACTTTCATTTTTATTTTGTGTATTTGGATAATTTTATTTTTGTTATAAAGTTAGTGTTATAGTTAAATGGGCATGTGTAGTTTAATAGATATTGAGTAGAATTGTGGATTGTAATGTGATTTTTATTTTGTATTTTAATTTTAATTGTTTAGTTTTGTGTTTGTGTTAGGAAATGTTGTGCTTATTTAATGTTTTAGTTATATACTTATTTCAAAATTTCATTACCCAGAAATTCTTCTAATGATTTATATGTGTAGAAAGCTCCTAATATTATAGACCAGGTGAAGTAAAATTGAAGAGAAGGCCTGCAAAAATTTTAGAATGATGAAAATGCCTACAATAGTGAGGTATGATTTATATTTATAGTTTTTCTTTCCACCTGTATTATTTCATATTTAAAAATTTAAGTTTGGGGGAAGGAAGAAAAAGATTAACTCCTAAATGTCCTCTATTTCAATATTTTCAAAAATTATTTATATGATTTTATGTAGTGAATTTAATTCAGGTAACTATATTTTTGTAATTATTTAAATATTATGGTAGATTTAAAGAAATGTTTTTGTAATGAAAATTAGTTTTTGTAACTTAAGATATTTAGCATAAAAGAATAAGATTATAGTTAACTATTTAAAGTAAAGGAAACTATATTTTGAAGTATTAAGAATCTGGAAATTCTTTTGAGAAGAAATGATTGGGGCTCAATGATGTAAAAAACTATGAAATATTAATAAGGTAAAGAAATACTTTGAGTTTCAAATTTAATGAAAGAAAAGTGAAATTCAAAATCATTAAAGGCTATCCAGATATAGTAATCCTCACTTGAAAAGAAAAATATATAGGATTGAAAACAATCCAAATGAAAAGAGAAAAGAAAGAAAAAAATCATGAAAGTGAGGAGAAGCTTGAGGATATGCCTAATTAAAAATTGGCTTCACTGGACCTACATAAAGGGAAAACTTAAATACATTCATGAACTTATATTTATGGATTAGGTTTTTTACTAGTAGAGTTCTCATGAAGTTCTTATCTTTTAGATATTCTAAGTGACTTATTATTGCAAAATATAATCATTCTTGAAATAAATAGAAGACTAGAACTCTTAAACTTGATGACTAAATAATCTTGTTGCTACAGAGTTAATTCAATTACTTGAATTCTTTCTAAAAATCTCACTATGATATTTATTTAAGTCAAACTTATAGTATTTCTGAATTAAAATTTTACTGCAGTAGATCATAACTTTTATATAGTACCAAAATTACTTGAGGGCAAGTAATAGTTAAGTTTGGGGGATTTTGACCTGAGAAAAATATGTTTAGATTTTCATACATATTTTATATTTTTTTTTAATGATATTTCACTTTAAAGAAAGGTATTTTTGATGTTTTGTTGCATGAATGATGAATTAGGGTCATCAGAGCAAAACGATGCAAAAAGGAGCGAATTTGGAGCGAAAAGGACCAAAATGTGGAGATTTGAACTAGGCCGCCGATGGCGCCCTCGACCCCGCCGACGGTGAGTTTTTCTCGAGGCTACAGGACAAAATTCTCAGAAGTCTGCCGTCGGCGCCCTCGAGGCCTCCGACTGCGAGCTCGACGGTTATGCCTACTCAAGCTTTGGATAAGGCCAAGTTTTGAAGGAATGCTTAGGCAACTCTTAGGAAAGCTCATCCACAACTTTAAACGACTATTTTGGCCAGAAATTGAGGAGCCTGGAGAAGGAGGGAAAGAATCTAAGGAGTAAAGGAAGTGCTAGAGAGAGTTCTTAGAGATTAGAAAGGTTCCAATATTGTGAGGATTTCTTCGAGAAATTGTAAGAGTGGAGGGAAAGTGAGAGATTTCTTCCTCCTTGCTACTTCAAAGAGGAATTCTGTGTGTTGTAAAGAAAGGAAGAGATTCAGAGGAA
>NW_018250927.1:163660-197790 GCF_001263595.1 Phalaenopsis equestris
TTACAACTAAAGTGAAGATTACATCCAAGATTAAGGGAGGTTAAAGCCTTGGAAGTTGGGTGCAAATAAATAGGGAAATAAAATTATCAAGCGTAGAATTGGAGATTTTAGAGTGACAGACTAAAATCCCTAATTTGATCCTATAATTTGGGTGCTGAAGTGTAGATGTTAACCCTCAAGTGAGGGGAACGTGGGAGCTCCGAAGTGAGAGCCGGTATCCTCCCAACCTAGTTGCAGATTCAGTAAACAAGCATAGGATTAGTCAATATTCTTTATGCCTGGACCAAAGCGTAAGGAATAGGTATGCTCCTATTTGGCACAATATAAATTGAACTAATTCACTATAATTTCTTGACAAGGAGAATGATGTTTTCTTATAGTAAGTTTAAGGAGAAGGATGTTTTCTTAAGAACTATTAAATAACTAATGATACAAGGAGAAGGATGTTTTCTTATTATAGATGAATATCACAATCAAACCCGCCTTAGTATCATTAGTTATTTAATAGTTATTAAATTTATCTTTTTATTTCAATTGACTATTAGTGACAGATAAGCACATTGAACTTTGTTGTTGTGATTAAAGTATTAATTTTCTAAAATCTTAGTTCACAGTTCTAAACCACTCCCTGTGGGATCGATATCTAGGACTCCGTTAGAGCCCTATCTTACTTGAGCGATAGGTATACTTGCGTTGATAAGTGTGACTTTACAATTATTGAATATTTATTATGTCCATATTTATCTTGTATTTTAAAACATAAATAAAGTCGCGGTCACGTGTCAATTTTGGGGTTATAGCATTCAATTTGGTGGAATTTGGGGACATAGCCACTTTGGGTCAAATTTGGGGATTTTGTATTTGGGTTGAAGTTTAGTGAAATTGAGGCTTGAACAAGGCCAATTCAAGGTCCAATTTGATGTGTAGGATTTTTATGAAGAGTTAAGGATTTAAATTGGGGCAAATTGAGTAGGCTATGGGGTTCAATTATGTGATATTAGGTCATAGAGCCAAAATTGGGGGTTTTGCTTTGGATAAAAAATGAGCTCAATGCATGAGTCAATTTGGCTTAGATTTGGTTTGGATTGATCATACGAAAGATTAATTTGAGTTTAGGACTGACATTGAGGAGAATTAGGGCCAATCTGATAGACATTTGAAGTGAATTTGGGGAAATTGGGCCTTTTAAAGGTAATTTAGGGGTTTTGGTCAAAGTGGTCAACTTGGCCAAATTGGGTTCAATAGAAGGAGCCAAATTGGTTTTGGAGACAATTGAAGTGATTTTGGATATTTTGGGAAAGTCTGAGGAGCCAAGGGTAATTTTGCAATTTTGACAATTTTGAGGGTATTTTGGTAATTTTGGAATTTTTGGGTGGTTTTTGGAAATTTGGGTATTTTGAAATGGTTTGAAATGATTTTTGAATAATTTTGGGTATTTTGGATGAATTTGGGAATTTTGGTCAATTTGGGGTTTCAATGGCATTCAGGTAGTTTGGGTGCATTTAGGGGCAAAAGACCAAGTTGGATATTTTGGTAGAATCGGGGTGCCAACGACCATATATGAGCTATGGACCAATGAAATCCCTATTTGGGTCCTTTATGCACTGGTCTTAGCTAAACCCCAGCCTAGCCAGTGGGTCTAGGGGACCATCTACATGAGTTTCCCAAACGATCAAGGGATTAAAGTCAACAAATATGGGCTTTAGGGTTGTGAGTGAAAGTGTAATGTGCAGGTGAGTGAAAGTTGTGTGCTAGCTCCACACCAACACCCAGGGTCAGCCCTAAGGTCAAACAGTCTTATGAGGACTCTCCTTGAGATCCCCCATACTAACTCCACCTACTAAGTGTTAGAGGTTAAGACAAATATGTGGAACTTCAAGTTGAGCAAGGAAGAATTTAGAATTTCTAATAGTGAGGATTCCTTTTCTAGTTTTTTTAGGAATATTCAATAGGAAATTCCTATGGCTAGACCCTAGGCTACTAAAGAGGAAAAACTAAACCACAACCAAACGTGAGGTCAACATACACTACACTAGCCTACCAATTATGCCACAGACAAGCATTTTAGTTGCAGGAACATTTCCATGAGTTAAAATTCTAAAAAAACTTAATAAAATTGGAGCTTAATAACATTTTAGTTGCAGGACAAAGTCAGACTGATGAATTGGAGCTTAATAAAATTTTAAAAAATTCTTATCAAATTATTTTAGGAGAATGATTCTCAAAGCTCCATGTACTATTTAAAAATTCTAACATTCAAATATTTATTATTGGACCATAAGTAATTATAATTACTAATCCACTTAAGTCCTTAACTTTTGTTAAAGCATGCTCCTCTGAGCTTAAAAAAAAGTTACTCGTGACATGATCTCACTCATTTCAGCCAAATATACATTAAAGCTACTTTAAAAAAACACACAATGGCCAACATAAAGTTATAAAATCAAAACATCCACATGCAATACAAAAATAGTATTGATCATTAAAAAATAAAAGGTCTTTTCTAAAACACATGAACAACTATGGAGTCATGCCAAAGAGACAGCAACACATACATAATAAAGAATTATCATAAAAAAATTATGAGAGATTTATCTCTAACATTGCTTATTGAAATACAACCAGCCTGACGATGTCTCCACAGGGCAAGTAACCCAGTAGAGATGAATAGTTCATCACAAGGTTGCTCTAGTGGTTGTTGAAGGTAAAGTAACCTAGCAGTCACTACATTAAGGTCTTGATGTGTTACAAGAGAAACCTCTAACCTGGGCTCAAAATTTTCTTCCAAGATAGCAACATGCTCTTTCAACTCCACAACGCCCTCCTTCAGGTTAGTAACTTTGTTTTGTAGGTTCGAGACTTTAGTCTCTACTTGCTTTGATCTAATAATTGACTCTAGTTTTTTGGCTAGTAAGGAAATGACATCCATATTTTCATCATGCTCCCCACAAGTAGTATGCAAATCAGAGAGAAAATCTAACACACCCTTTGCATGGGTAGTATAATGAGCAAATGAAATTTCTATGGATGTTCACTGATCATTGGCATCCCTTCGTTGTCTTTTTTGGGGTTTGTATTGGTAGAACTGGAAAACTCTTTAGTAATTACCTCACCCTCTAAGTTTGAAAGCATATGAATAAAAGTTGGTGCTGGTTTCATCCCTTTCAAAATTAAGACAAAGATTAGGTCTAGCTTCATCAAAATATCTATAAAACTAATTATGGTACCTCTCAGAGCCGAACGATCGACGACATGTATAGGTACTTAAAGGGCAAATGCAATATCTACTTCAAGAAACCTTGGACCGCCAACTGCCATTTTTGATTAGATCCACTCGAATTAACTCCAGGTATTGACCCTAGATCTTGCATTTCTCTCGCCAAGTTCTAAATCATAGTAAAACTTGAGTTTTTTTCTTATTAAGTTGTTTTTATTGCAGTTCTTATTAAGTTGTTTTTCTTGCAGTTTCTTATCAAAAAGATAAGAAAATAAAAAAAAAATACATATGCACGGTAAATAACAAATTTACAAAACAGGCTTGATCGACCCAACATAATCGAAGAAAAGGCAACCTCAAATAGAGATGGGCCCGGGGACCGAACAAAATAATCAGTCAATTAGATTGGATTGATAGACTTTTCATTCAGAGCTGAGAAAGCAACGCGAGCTATGCATCAATAAGGAAGGACGACTAAACAAGAGATGATGAAGCCCAAATTTGAGCGGCCATACTCTAGCGACAAGCAACTGACTCATTTCTCTCATACAAAAGTACGCATCAGATCAAGATACCCAAAAGAATTGGTTGACCGATAAAGATAAGTGCACTATGCCAAGCTGACAATATTAAGGTCCATAATTAGATAATCCAATGTCGTTATCCCATGGTGTATAGATATCTCATGTCGAATGAAATTTATTAGGCAAAGTAACGACTGTCCAGGATCCCACTCGAGAACTCTTTTGGTGGAATTTTGTTTTGTTTGAAATAATGTAACGATACTATACATGTAGAAAGGGGGGACTTGTTCTTTTCAATATCTCTTATAGAATTTCTTTTCTCTTTGTTATATTCCTTGTTCATGATTCTAGGATATATCTGAGTTTAACAGACATTTACATGCTTAACACCCAATCCTTGTGTACTTATATAGCTAAGGTCATTTTTTTTACTTTTTATAATGCCCAAAAATTTCATAACACATCAAAAATAGAAACATTGCAACTAAATATGCATTTTCATTCATATGTGTGTAAGGGTATAAACGAGCCGAACACGAGCGAGCACAGGCTTAGCTTGTGTTTGGCTTGTTAAAAAAATATCACTGTTCGTGTTCAATTCATTTATATTTCAAACACAAAAAGTGTGCTCGTTTTCGACTCATTTGCTTAGCGAGTTGGACACGAGCCGTTCGCGAACAAAGAGTCATTTTGGCAACCTTAATTACACAGCCGTAGGATGTAAATGGTTAGGGCAAGATTTAACTCTATTGTTCATATGAATATATCTTTTAAATATAATTTAATTTATTTTTATTTTAATTTAATTAAAAATTTTAATTTATCATAAATGCTTGTAGCCTTGTAATCATTTAATTTTTTTAAAAATTAGTACACATCAATGTATGTATATATATATATATATATATATATGATGAGTTGTATTTCGAGCCAAAAGGATCCGAACATGAATGAAACAATCTTTATTTGTGTTCAGCTCATTTACATATCAAGCACAAAAAAATTTTTTGTGTTCGGCTCGTTAATTTAGCCAACGAATCGAAGCTGAACACGAGTTGTTGCATGAGTTGTTGCAAACAACAAGCCGTTTTGACAGCTCTATATCTGTGGCATCTATATGTAATTGAAATTTGCGTGTATGATAAGTAGATACAGAAGAATTGAACGATATGTATATAAATCTGTCAATTTGTAAAAGAAAAAACTTGCAACTACATTTCTTATTTATAAATGCGAGGCTGTTTATAGTCGCTCGAGACGTGTGGAATGTAATGAAGTACATTTATTCCTTCCAGTGATCAAATGACAGTCGTATTATTTATGCTAGCAATTAATAGTGCTATTGTATACTAAACTCAGAGAATTGATCATGGAAGCGGAGCTGTGGGAAACGTAGCTTAGAGTATTGTAAATGAAAGATAATTTGTAAGAATTTAATGTTCTTAAAATTTACCAAAAGAAGTAGTAATCAACACCCAAAGCTACATATTTCCAAACAACAAAAATTTTACCATCCCTTCTTGAGCAATTTTATATGTGTGTGTGTGTAGATAGTATATATAAATATATAATATACCGGTGCTGTGTGTGTTATTACTTGACAAAAAAAAAAAGAAATGTGTGTTATTAATGAAATTGAAAACAACAATTTGCTTTTCGTTTTCTATTTAGCTTTAATAAACTCATTATCAGAGGAACTTATTTGGTTTTTGTTTTATCTCTACTATTTATGAGTCTCTAAGAAATTATTTGCACAAATAGATACCCCTAATCTTTGCTTTCATCTTTAAGCTGTGTAAGCTTTTTTTTAACCATAATATACTCGTTATTTCATACGGAAAAAAATAACTCTCGGTTTCACTTTCTATTTATAACTGTGTAATACTTTCTTTTACATTAGTATATTGAGCTAATTAAACTATCATTTTTTCAGGCCAGGAAAAACGTAAAAAAAGGAAAAAGAAAAAAAGAACTCTCAGTTACTTTTTCTATTTATATGTTCAGTTGGAATTCATGTAATTAGATGGATGGAACATCTATTTATGCGCAATCCTCGAGTGATGAACCTTACAATGCTTCACTAAGAGCAGGAAATCCTTTCCATGTCTGCGCCGGAGATTTTGTTGGAATTCGAAGGAGAAGAAAACAAGGTTAAATTATAATTTCAAAAAAAATTGAGAGAAGGGTGGCGCCCGTTATTAAATTCTGAAAAGAAAGAAGGAGCCGAGAATGAAAACAAGGAAGAAGAATACGGAAAAAAGGCAAAAGCGAAAGAAGAAGAGGGGAAAAAAGGCATATCGGTGTGGTAGTCAGCGACGGGCATTGGTTTCTTAAGCTTGGGAGGTGTGAGGCTTCGAGAGAGAGAAAGGCATCATTTCTGTTTCTCGCTCTATCTCTCTCTTTTATTGGAGGGAGAGAGTAGAGCGTAGGATAGAAAAGGTCGGAGCTACTCTAGACGTCTGTGAAAGAGCGGCTTCCGGGAAATGGAGAGTTTTTTGGCGTTAGCCTGCCCACGAAGGGAGAGGGAGACCAAACGGCGAGGGGATACTCTGAATCAGTATTCTCTCTCCTCCATGCAAAAGAACAAAGAGAGCTGTTTGCTCTCTTTTGGAAGGTGAGCAGAGAGAAGGGCAACGGGTTGATGGCTCGATGAGAGAAAGAGGAACGGCAGTTCCCATGCAGATTGGTTCAGGACCGCCGATGGCGATAACTACGGAGCGCAGCGCCGGCTGGCTATTCCTGGAAGTGGGCGCTGGTGGGTTGGTGCGGCCACGCGGGGGTGACTCTGAGGCACTTTCCATATTTGTTCACCATTTTTTATTATAATTTTCCTTTTTTTTATAACAGAAGTAAATATGTAAATGAATAATTAAATATTTTTTGATAATTTTTTTCTCTTACAATCCAATTTGGAGGACAGGCTCATAATCCCTTAAAAAAAAATTGATCCAAAATTTTGACTCACAATTCAGCTCATTTATTTCAATCCGTTCTCAATCTAAGCCAAAATTCGAATCAATTTTTTAGCGATTAATGATTTTCGAGTTAAATTTGCTAAATTCACACTCATAAGTTATTAACAATCTGATTTTAAGCTGTTTGGGGCGGCTCAAGATAGCTTAAAAAAAATTCGATTAAAAAATTTGGCTGGTAGCTCGACTCATTTATTTGGATCTGATCCCGATTTGAACCATAATTTGAATCAATCTTTGAGCAATTAATGATCTTCGAGCTAAAATGCAGTCCTAATTGTAAGCTAAATTTACAACCCTAATTGTATTATAGCCATAAATTATGTTTAATAACTCTTGATAAAATCTTGTTGCGTTTATTTTATGTATTTATAATTCCCCACTATGAAAAGGTAAAATGTTGTTCCTGACATTCTTGCAAACACAAATATAAAAAAATTTAAAAAGTTGAACTCCATCGTTGCCGAAAGAATAAAAATCAAATGTTAATTAGTGGCGCCTCTTCTCACTAAGGCATGCCATGATATGGGGTCAAAATCTGCGAGCAAATAATATGTATCAATTCTTTCAAATTTTTTGGAGTCCAGTATACTCATAACAATTGCAATAGAATTTGAACAAATTAGTCATGTAAACTCCATATGCGCCAGCGATACATAAAAGCACAAGATAAATTATATACATAATCAAAACTCAATAAACTTTAAAATACTTCATCAAAATTACCAAGGTTTATAGTGACAGTGATGTACATATAACCAAATGGCATAAACCTTAGACACAATAGTGAAGATACACTCAAAGCACTCAAATACACTTAGCATTTAGAATTTTAATCATGTAACATATTTAAAAATAAATGTGATGAATAAATGTGTTGGATCCTAAATTGTTTTGTGGTTCACGCCTAAGGATTAGAGGGTTAGTCAGACGAGTGAAGAAGTGAAAAGAAAGATTTGAACACTTTATTTTTTAAGTGATGATTTTGCTTCTTTGGCTTGAAAAATGTTGCTCCTACTTATAAGTGAGATTTGTAAGTTACATGGTTATCACTAGTAGAAAGGGAACATTACTATAATTATTGAGTAATTATATTCATACATTTGCAAAATGAATTCCATTTATTCAGCTCCCATAATCGATACTAGTGCCGCTATGCTTCTGTAACTGTTTTGAGCACAACCATACTTTCGTAATTATCCAATTTGCTTGTTTGGAGTTTATTCGGCCAGCTAGGTTCAATTAGTTGATTCAACATCATTTGTTTGTCTTCAATGATCTTCGGTTGCCCATTCTGTAGAGATTGAATATGAAGATGCATCGTCCTGAGGTAGGATTATTTCATAGAGCAAAGGATAAACCACCGTAATCCGACAAGCAACCTACCTTCGATCTATATTTCTATATTAAAGTACCTCATCTTGGGCAAACACTTACTTTTAAGATGGTAGTTAATGGGTGGTTAGAGTCGATGCAACTATGTGATGCTTGTCGGGTCATTCATTCTCTTCATTTGGTCATGCTATGAAATCAACTGATCATTTGAACGAATGATTCATGTCCTTTTAGTGTCAATTTTTTTCTACTCAAGTTTTGTGTAGGCACATTCTTAATTTACATAATTAGTTCATCGATTCTCTTACTTCTTGAATAGTGACAGCTGTCAAAAAATTAAGCAAATTAAACAACATGATTGTCCATATAAGTAGTAATAAATGCCATCAAAATTTATGCTCCCTTAATTTTTGTGCCCCCTATTTTAATAAGTAAGGCTTTGAGTGCATTTTTCACTTTTCCCATCCCCAATATCTTTTTCTTGTGAGTCGTCATCCAGACAAACAAATACGTCTTGAGTCATAAAACTAGTAAATGAGGAAGCCTTGCTGAAGGCTCTCGAACTTCCAATTTCTAGAACCCACCCTACAAAAGATGAAGGAAGAAAGAAACTAGATAGTTCTCTTCTCCTCCTTAAGAAAGAGGTGGGCGAAGAGTCACATAAATTCAAAAAAAGGAATGGGGATGAGAGGAAAATGGTTGACGAAAAGAGATTGGTAAAGAAAGACCCTCATGGTGGATGCCCTCTCTCTTTGAAGAGATCTTCCATTTATTAGAAATAGTCCAAATGCTTGGTAACATTGTAGTTCTAATAAGAGCAATGAATAAATCTATTGGATCTTAAATTATCATGTGGATCACACATAAAGAATAAAACTTTATTAATCTGAAAGAAGAAAAGAGAAGAAAGATTTGAATACTTTATATTTTTTTTAGTAAGGATTTCATTTCTTTTACTTGAAAAATGATGCTTCTGCTTATAGGTAAGATTTTAAAGTTACATGGTTGTTGATTCTGATCTTTTATGACAGTACTATGAAGTATGTGATTATCTTCAAAATTTTCCTTATATTTCCTACTTCGCAACAGCAGCATAAACTTAATTCCGAAGTAAATAAGAGTGCAATTATTAAATTTAAATATGAGATACTATGCAAGTACACGTATTGTTATCAAGTAAAATATGACTTTTTGATTAAGCCCCGAATATCAAATTCATAGGGAGAATTTCAATCATTAAATAAATTAAAAGAATTTAGATAACAAATTATACTTTGTAAAATATTCTTACTCAAACAATGAGGGTCTTTCCTTAATAAGAATGACATTTTGATTCTTTTTTAGTAATTTTTAATTTTTGAAAGTAAAGTAAACAACAAACTAAATTTAACTAGATATTTGTAAGATGAAGGCAATATAAATAAAATAACTTTTTCCTTATCATGAATCAATAACAAGTATATAAATTCTGTTGTGGAAGTATTGAACTTGTGTTATGCCAAACTGGAGCAATATTATTCTTTACCCTTACTAGAGATGCTATAAAGAACATTGACTAATTTAATGTTTGAATAGGCTTGAAGACGGGCTAGGTAGGGAAGATACTAGCTCTCACTCTAGAGTTCTCTCTTCTCCCTCCACCGGGGTGCCAACATCTCGTATCAAAACTTAAAACAATAAACCAAATACGGGGCTTTATCCTGTTACTCTAAAGTCCTCTAACCCTACACCTTTCAAAGTTTATTTCCCTATTTCTTTGCACTCAACAATATGTATTACATTCTCATCCATACAATCTCATATGATTTTCACCATTAGTTGACTGAGACAATACCATCTATGATATTACATGTTCTCACAACAAATATTAACATCTTAATTGAACAAATTAAGAAGTAAATGAAATATAAGGTTTAAAATCATCACAACTTATTCCAATATTAAAGATTCCAATCATCACAACTTATTCCAATATTAAAGATTAATACATCACACAACATCTATCCAACACTTAATCACTTATCATTTTAATGAAAAAGATAATAAAACCTACTTAGTATTCATAGAGAAAACACAACCACACTTAAGTTTAAAAGTAGGAATCATGTAAACAAAGAAGAAGTCTAAATTAAAACCAAATGTAGTCACAAAGATAAAAAATTATTTTAAATCTTCTCCACCAAAATCTTGAAGTTCTTTTGAATCTCTTCTGTTCATTTCTTATACAATGCTCTCTACCCACTACTACTCCTCCCTTTCTTCTCCCTAAAATTATCCTTATTAATTTAAGTGAGGGAGGCACTAGGGCCTAGAGTGTGGTGGGGGGGGGGTAGGGGGTTCATCAATCCAATCCAAGTCCTCTTTTATAATTTTTTAAAAGGTGCTCTGGTGTCTCTTCAAAATGTGTTCATATTCAATGAATCTTCCAAGAGTTTCCTCCATTTAAAAGCCATTTGAATGTATTTTTGTGTCGTTTAACGAACAACCACATTTTCACCAAGAGTTGGTTCAAACCAAATTCATTGAATCATCAAGTAAGTATCTCTGACGCTTAAGCATGAGGTATGTGGAGCTTAGGTGCAATCCTCTCAGTTTTCTTGGCACTTAAGAGCTAGTCTTAGGCGCTTAGACTTCACAGTTCTTTTGCACTCCTTCTTCATTTTTCTCCAAATTTGATCCTTTTTCACTCATTTTACCATTTTTCATCTATTTAAATGTACCTAAAAGAAAAACACACAAATACCTTCCATTAAAGTGCAATATCCTCAAAAATAGGCATAAAAATGTGTACATAAATGCTATATAATTTAGGTGTATCAAAATTTCCCAAACTTAAAATGTTACTTGTCCTCAAGTGACACTCCAATCTTTCCAAACAAAGATAAATAGATTATGTAAATGCATTTCCTTAGGATATTCGTTAATTCTTATCTATAAATATAGTACTCCAAATTTAAAAAAAAAAACTTTAGTACATGAGACTAACTTAGAGTTTAGAAATCTTTACTGTAACGAATTCTAAAAATAAGTGTTCCTATCTAGTTCAAAATTACTTGTAATATTTCCAAGTATAAAGTTTAGGCATCCTATTCTCTCAACTTAATTTTTTTATAAAGAATAATTATACTTACTATATTATATCCTTATGTTTAAGAGTTTCTCAAGTCTGTCTTATTTTTAAAAAGTTCAGATGTGGAACAAATTTTTGATTCGACACTAATCTTTAAGCTTCTCCTCTCTTTTTTAACTTTCTTTTTCATTTTCTCTTCCTTTTTCTTATTCTTTTTTTTCTCTTTCTTTTTCTTTTTCTTTTTATTTTCATTCTCAAGTGAGGATTACTATATCTGCATAGGCCTTTAATGATTTTGAATTCCACTCCTCCTTTCCTAAAGAAAAGTTTTGATATATATCCTTTACTTAAAAATATAAAAATAATTTTGAAAATTATTTTTAATAAAATAAATTTAAGCATTGAAAAGAAAAGTCCATCCCTTCTATATTTTTCAAAAATATAATTTTTCCTACTAAAGATAGTTACACAATATTTATCATTTCTACACTAAAAAATTTTAACTTTAAGTTTTCTTCATTACTATAGGTTTCAACTAAATTTTCTTACTTATTTCTATATTCAAAATTTTACTTCCCTAATATAGCTTCATATACATAATCATTTTTTCCAAATCAAAACCAAATTTATTTGTAGAACATTTGAGAACAACTAAAATTCAAGTTTTGAAAAATTATTTTTCATCCCCCCAAACATAAATTTGAATAAGATAAAACATTTTAGCATCATATTTATTTAGAGACAAGAATGAAAACTAAAAATAACATGGTAATAGAAATTATAATACTCCAAATATACAAGTACTAAAATTAAAAGCAGGAGTAAAAATTAATTGATCAAATTTTAACTTATCTTAACATATTGAGATTCATTAGACTTCTATGCAGTATTAGACTTTTATGCAGTGGAAGATAACATAAAAAAATAAACACACTACAAACATGCTAACAGAAATTCACAACTGCAACGTAAATAAAATACATGGTAGTAAATTGAAAATTTAAACATGAACATCTTAAGTGAAATTTTGTAATATTCTAAAACTTCCCAATATTTCGGATTAAGTTCAACACAAACTAGCAAAATACACTAGACAACGCAAAATCACTTCCACAAATAAAAACATAACTACTCACAACAACACAAATACATCACAACTGTATCTAAAAAAGACAACAAAATACAAACAATAGTAGCATTCTAAACTAGTACAACACAAAACAAAGTAACAGTTCAATATAACTACACCACATAAAGTTTAAAATTTTAAACAAAACTATTTAAATTAATCATCCTCCTCCACATCATCATCATCATCATCATCACTATTCCAAATATTATCATCATGAATAGGAGTATAAGGAGTAAAGCTAGGGTGATAAGATTTTCCAAAGATGAGTGAAATTTTTCTGCATAGTCACTGTGTCTCCTCATATAACCATCCATATGATCTACAAGTTCTCCAACTTTAGTACCTTATAAGCAGTATAATTGATGTTATCAAACATCCTTTGCATTAATTCTGTTTGCGAATCAGAACTTGAAGCCAGACCTTGTGATGTGGATGCACGTGAAGTAGAAGCATGAGATGTAGAAGCACCTGAACTTCTAGAAAATCATCCTCTCCAGCCAAATATTGAATATTGCGAATAAGATTTCACATTAACGCTGGTGATAGGCTTTAGAGGCTGAAGTATCCCCTCCCAACTATCAAATCTAACACCAGCTTGCTCACATAAGGAAAAGATTAAGAATGCAAATCCTAAACTTGTAGTAGTGGCAGCTGTAGTAGAACTAATGATGGTCTGATAGATCAATGATCCAATATCAATCGTCTTGAAATGCTAAATGCAATAGATCAAAGTAGCTCTATCTCTTGTAACTTCACTGAGGTGATTGGTTAGTAGTAGTCGAACTAAAATAAAATAGTGCCACGCTTTCAATGTGGAATTTAGCTTTAATGCAGGCGAATTGACTCTCCTTTCATTTTTTATTTTCCATGGTCCTCTTCCTGTAGTCAATGAAGATATGATCTCATCTAACTCTTCCTCAATTGGATTACAATTTGAATAAAAACACAATACACTCCTGGGCATTTGGTAAAGCAATTTTATTACCTCATGGGAGAAAGAAACTAATTTTCCTCAAACCATAACCTGATCTTCTTCAGCTTCAAGGAGACTAGCATAGAACTCCTGAACCACAAAAATTACAGCTATAGCAGAAAGACAACAAAATCGTTTCCACTATTGGAGAACTATTAAATCTTCCATTGCTCCATCCAAATTTTTTAAACATCGCTCAGGAATCAATTTTCTTGATTGTAGTGCTTCAGTATATCTATCCTGAGGTTTTGAGCTAATGAACTTACTAAAATCGAAGTGGGATTTCCCTTTACTCCTCTTCATTCTTGGGTTCATTTCTAAAAATCACAGAAAATTCACAATAAATCCTAAATTCAAGTCTAAATCACTAAACTGAACTTCTAAAAGCTTAAACTATCAATTCCATGGAATTTCCATAGATTTTTCTCAAATTTTCTCCTTGAATAGTGATTTTCTGTGAAATCCCCAATGTGCTCAAAATACATGGTGAAAATTAAAAATTTTAACATGGAAGTGAAGCTCTTAACATCAGAAGATGAAATCTAACAAAGTTGGCTTGATTCCCCATTAAAATATTCACTTTAGAAGGAGCCCTAAATCCAAAAATATCAAAATCAAAAGGAAGAAAATGACGTTAGGGGCCAAAAATGGAATTTTTTGGCTCAATATTCAACTTTAACCATTTACAAACCAGTTTAAGTGAACTGACGCTTATGTGTGACTGGTTCGACTCTTAGGCGCCTTCCTCTCGAGTAGTCCAACACGTAAGCGTAAGATTTGGTGCTTAGACGCCAGTGCACAAATTTTGATATTTTAGGTTTTAAGTGAAATGCACATCTTGCCTAAGTGAACCACCCTTACATGGTCTTATAAATCTTAAAAACTATTTTCTTCCCCTTCAACTCTCCACTTTCTCAAAATTCACCAATTTTTTCAAATTCGTTTGAACATAAATTTACACATAATTTTACACAAAAAAAAAAACTATACTAATTCACAAACAAATACAAACATTTGTGATACATAGTTTCTCAATCCAAAGAGCCTTAGAAGAGATAATTCCTAAACACATGTTTCAAATACTAAGAAAACTTAACATTAAAAACACTTAAAACAAACTTAATATTAACATCACAACACCTAAAACAAACAAAAACTAACCTTAGAGCTTTATTATGGCATAAAACAAACAACAATATTTAAAACATAATTCCATTCTCCTTCTGGTAGAATGAATTCCGGCCTTTCATTTTTTTCTCTTGGGGCATTTCGAATATAGATTTAATAGAATGGACAGTGGTGAAGAACTCTAGTGAGCCTTCCTCAATCTATTTATTTTTCAAGTACATAGCCTTGTCCGCTTCTTCAATAAAACTTGTATGGCTAAATTGCATCTTAAGTTGTCATCCAATATGCTCCAAATGTGCATTAGTCTCATTCGTCTCATTCATTAGTCTCATTCACCTTCACTTCAATTGAAGCCACATCAACCTCAATATTTGTGATCTTCTTCGCTATTCCTTCGATACTAACGACTAGGAAACCGTTGCATAACTCTTATGCAATTTAACTAATGAAATATTTATTTATATCTTCTACCTTCTTCTTCATATCAATCTCTCAGGAATACATTTTTTAAAGATCTCTCACTCTTCACTTAGACTTCATGGTGAAAATTGAAGTGAGGTGAGAATTCTCTTCATTTCCTAACATTTATAGGCTTTGGACCAAGCCTAAAACTACTACACATGTTCTCAAACAACTAACCCACATTAAAACCCACTAAACCACATTTAAATCATCTAGAAATGTAATTTAATATGATTATTTAATTGTTGCTCTTAAGTGCCAAATGTTGGCTCTTAAGCGCCAGTGCTCAATTTAACACATGTTTGCTTAACATCTAAATACACATTCTAATACATCTAAGTCATCTATTAAGGTCTTAGAATCATCAGTAAATCATTATATATTAAAAACACCACCACATTTTTCTTATCTAAATAAACAACATAACATTAAAAATAGAAACACACTAATAACTATGGGTTGCCACCCACAAAGTGCTTGGTTTAACGTTGTCAGCCCGACGTAACCAGTGCTTATTCTGGTTGACCCAAAAACATAAGATCATTTAAATTAATTTGGTCCCCTATAAAATAGTGTTTCAACCTGTGACCATTCACTTTGAATTTTTTCTCAGTTTTAGGATCTTTGATATCCACAGCTCCAAAGGGATAAACTTTTATCACAACAAATGGGCTCATCCACCAGGACTTAAACTTTCTTGGAAATAATCTAAACCTTGCATTATATATTAAAACTTGTTGTCCTGACTCAAAATGTTTTGTAAGAATCCTCCGATCATGCCATATCTTCATCATTTCCTTATAAATCTCAGAACTCTCATAAGATTCATTCCTCATCTCTTCAAGCTAATAGTCTTTTCTCACCACCATCCTTTAAATCATAGTTAAGTTCTTTAATAGCCCAATATGATTTATACTTAAGTTCAACTAGCAAAAGAGAAGCTTTCCAAAATATTAGCAAAAATGGGTCCATACCTATAGGAGTTCTATATGCAGTCCTATAAGCCCAAAAAGCAAAATCAAGTTTGACTGGCTAATCCATTTTTATTGGATTCACATATTTTTCTAATATTTATTTAATTTTGTGATTGGATAATTCAGCCAAACCCCTTTTTTGAGGATGATAAGCAGTAGCAATTTGATGGTTGATGATACACCTAAAATATATAGTGTTTTATACACATTTTTATACCTATTTTTGAGATATTGCGCCTTAATAAAAGGATTTGTGTGTTTTCTTACAAGTACAATCAAATGGAAGAAAATTACTAAAAGAAGTGAAACAGGGTCAAATTTTGAGCAAAAATGAAGAAAAGTGCAAAAAAAAATTGGGGCAGCTAAGCGCCAGAGGCCCCGCATGTAAGCGCCAAGTACCCCGCGCTAAAGCATCATAAGTAGTTATTTGATTATTTATTTAATTGGAGAATATTTTTGAAGAGGTCTTTGAAGCAACCCTTGATGAAAATGTGGGAAATAGTCCATTGACACATAAATTCACTTAAAAAATTCATTCGATTGGCTTGTGTGGAGGCAACTTCTAAAAGATTCATTGAATGGAGACATAAATTCACTTAAGAACATTTATCGAAAGTTCTTAAGTGCTGTGAAGAAACAAATTCAATTTGAAGAGACACCAAGGCATCCTTTAGATTTTTTCGAGAAAAAACTTAGATTTTCTAGAGCCAGAGGCTAACAATCCATCAAACTTTACAACCCACTGCCGCCGTCGCCACCGTCGCCGCCGCTGGCCACCTTTACTATATTTTATTTTATTTTGAGTTTTAGTTTGTATTGTGAGAGAAGGAAGAGAAGTCAAAGAAACTTTAAGACATTTTGTGGAGAGAATTTGAGATAAGTGTTTATCTTTGTGTCCACACTTAGTTTTAATTTAGATTTCTTATTTCCGTGCATGATTTCTACTTTTAAACTCATGTTTGGTTGTGCTCTCTCCATGAATTTTTAGTAGTTTTATTTATCTTTTTCTTTAAAATGATAAATGATTCAATATTCGAAAGGAAGTTGTGTGAAGTATTAGACTTCAGTGTTGGAAGAAGTTGTGATGATTTGAAACCTTGCATTTCATTTACTTCTTGATTTGGCCAATTCTCAACACTGTTTAGTTAAGGAGTTGTCCGTTGGAAGCTGCCAATTGCCGGAATCAGAATCACGTCGCCCATTTTGAAAAGTCATTTTATATTATATATTTATATATTTAATTTTAGAAAAATATGAAAACAAATTTCTCCCATATTTTTTAAAATTTAGATGAAAGAGCACTATACCTCAAGCTATGTATCTTTCCCGAAAGATAAACATAAGACTTGAGGGTGAGGCTCGATCAAATAAACTAAGAAATATACGACATCCTTTTGGTTTGCGAAAACTATTTTATTTATAAGACAACAAGTTCCCTTATTTAATATGGAAAATTAAATAGGGTTTATATTAAGCTGGGTTCTTGAAAGTTTCCTATAAAAGCAAGCTCTTAAAGTTAATTACATCTTAGATAACCAAAGTCACCTAAGAAAACCCTCGATAAAAATCAAGGGATGTTGTCTTCAGAGAGGTCAAAGGAATATGACTTTTCAACAAAATTGGAAAAAGAGGTGTGAAGGGGGAATGTTTCAAATTTAGAACATTTTACCTTTGGAATCCAAAGGATGAAGAACTAGAGGATTTCACAGATCCTAAGGAGAACCTCGGTGACTTCCCAGTCTACCCTATAGATTGGCCTCACTTTAGAGGAGAAATATTGAAATGTTTCATATTGTCAGTTTTATTAATTAGAGCTTACATTCATGTGAAACGATCACACATATAGCCTGGAAGATGTAAGGATTTAGGTCGTGACAGACGACAACCTCGAAATCCTAAAGCAGGTTAGGGCTTAACTGAGTTAGAGCTTATATTGTATAGCATAGCCATACAAAGGCCTAAAGAAATGTTGAGGATTTATGTCGCACTAGCCGGACAACCTTGAAATCCTATGGCTTGTTGTTTAATTCTAAAACTTGTTGTGTAATTCTAGCATATTTTGCTGTTGAAGATGGCTGTGCTGCCCATCCAAAATCCCCAATTCACAATGTTAGCTCGAAGCTCCTCGTCGTGGCGAGTTTAATTTTAGAAGTGTCAAATTGTAAAGATTCAAATCAAATAAAAAGAAGTATCAGGTTCAGAGGTAAAGTTTTCTAGTGTATTAAGTTCTGATGTCGAATAAAATGTTTCCTAAGGTTATGGTTATTTAAATGCTATGGAGAATATTAAAGTTGATTAGAGCGACACTGGTTAGGATCCTACGGTTCCCTCATTCATGCACCACTATTTTCTTTCAGATTCACTTAGTCCAAATATCGTTAGCAACCGTAAATTACCTTCTCTGGGGGATTCCCGATCATCGATAGAGATGTCTTAATTTAGTTGTAATTTTTTTTATTGTTGTTTTGTTTGTGATTATATTTTGAGTTGTCTTATATTTTTTAATATTGTGGTGGTGACTTTTATCTTGTTTAATTTTTAGTTTTGGTTTTGACATGTAGGGTGACGTTAAGCATACAAGCAAGAAAAAAGAGGTACAGAAAAGTAAATGTGACAACTTCAAAACATACTTATCGATTATTCTCGCTCCTCAACCTGAAAGGTTAGCTTTGGCAAAATGTATATAAATTTTCAAGGGATTTAAATAGCAGAAGTAGATGAAGGTATAACTACCAAACCCTAAGTTATGACTTTATTGACTCTTGGAAGATCTTAGTGAATAATTTTAGAACAAAATATATCAAGTTCAATTTTCCCTTTAAAATATTCAAGAGATTTCAAAGTGCTCGGAGCATGACACTAAACCACTTTGGAGATTTCTTGAAACATTTCGAGTTCATTCTATTAATAATCTAAGGTTATTATTCTATTAATCATCCAAGGTTAAGCGAAAGTTATCCCATTGATCAAGGAAACTTAACTTTATATTTATCTCAAAGCTAGGACACTCTATTCATCAATTGATATTTCATTTAAGAGTTATGTGGGTGGCTGCCCCAAAGGCAATTTTAGGTAAGTAAAGGTTTAAGTTTCTAAAGTTAAAATTGGGCTTGTAGTGCAGATAGATGTTAATAATCAATCTAGTTATTTTCTAAATCCGACCAAAAGAGTTTAGTCATCAAGCCTAGGTCACTACCAAGCCTTTGATAATGATAACAGGAGAAATTGATTGTGATTAAAATTTTGGTTTAAAAGACATATGTTCATATTAAAATATCACATCATCTTCAATTTTAGGCCTAAGATAAGTAAATAATCATCTTCCTAGCTTATGCCTATCATTTAAGGATCATTTGATCTTAATTGACTTCCAAGTCATGCTGATTAGGGAAGCTAGAATTTTTTTCATATTATAGAAAAGTTGGCAAGTGTGTTTTTATCTTTTAATCACATTGTATTTCAGTCATCCATACCTGTTCATTAAGATCAAAGTTACTCATTTTTTCCCTTTATTAACCCGAATTTTGATTAAGGAACCAAAATCTAAAGTTACCCCTTTTGGCTTTGGGGCTCTTCACCTTATAATTCATTAATCAAAATTCAAATCACTTTGAGAATTTAGAGTGTACCATCCATCGGTCAATTAAAACATCAGAGGAGAAAATGTGGGGTTTCAAATTTTAATTTAATTTAAATAATTATTTAAATTTAGAAAGTAGTATTTTTAATGTTTATCTTAGTTAACTATCCATAATAAAGTTTTTATTCATGAGAAAATTACTATAGGTCCCCTTAGGTCAGAGAGATTCTTGGACAAAATTTCATGATTTTTTGAATTAAATTTTTATTACTAGTATTTAATTATTAATAAACTTCAATGATTAAAATAAATGGAAAATAATGTTTTAATTACTAAAAGTTATTTTAATATTCTTATTAAACTTCTTTAAGTTCAAAAGACTCAGAGAAACCAATTTGATATTTTTATGATGTTTAATTTATTTATTATAATTATTTTAATGATAAAAATAAGGAAAAATGCATTTTTAAGGTTTCAAAATTTATTTTTAACTTGGAAAATTTAGGAAAAAAATATTTTAATCAGTCCCAAGTGATCAAGAGATCTTTAGGCACATTTTAATATTTCTTTGTATTTTTGTGATTTTTTAATTATTTTTTATTATTTTAAATTCAAAATAAGGCTCAAAAATTAAATATTTTGTCAAGAATAACTTTTTTTTTTCTAGGTGCCCCTGATCACAAGAAACTCAAAAAACTACTTTTCATAATTTTTCTAAGTGTATTTAATTAATTATAATTATTAATTATAATTATTTTTGTACATTTTTGTACAAAAGTACAATGTTTCTTAGAAAATCAACTTTAATGCTCAAACTTAGCCAAATATTTTTTAGATTTTAACATAAGATAACTATGATTGTTTTACACAATGTGGAATGGATTTTGACAATTTTTTTTAATATTTAATTGAAATATATTAAAATAAATATATGCATTTAATTAAAAATAGAAATGTAGAAATGATTAAAATCATCATATAATTTTTCTTAAGCTTCTCTGACCACAGGAAACCTACTAAAATTATCCTCAAAATTTTCCAAGTAACACTTTAATCTATATAATTAAAATTAGCCAAAATAACCACCCTAGCTTGAAAATTAGGGTTAGAGACACAGAGATGTCCTGTGACCTTGGAAAAATCAGAGGACATAGCCTCTATTATAAGGAATTAACCCTAAAAATTTCATGCTCTGGTGAGCATTGCTTGATCACAGAGAATTAAAATACTCTAGAGAGAATTTAA
The DNA here is from genome assembly GCF_001263595.1 of Phalaenopsis equestris. NCBI lineage: Eukaryota > Viridiplantae > Streptophyta > Magnoliopsida > Asparagales > Orchidaceae > Phalaenopsis > Phalaenopsis equestris. The sequence continues at coordinate 184,273 of NW_018250927.1, forward strand.
TAAATTAAAAATTAGAGATTAATCAAATAATTTTTATTTTTATTCCACATTATTTTCCTCTCTTTCATGAGAAAAAGGGTATTTTTCTTTTATTTTTTTGATTTTTTGAGATAAAGATATGGATTTTTGAAGTTCAAGGATTTAATTTAATTGAAATAATCCATATTTTTCTACTTAAACATGCGGCGTCAACTCATCCTATGGCGGCTCCAAACTCACATGCAACACTCCGCCATTTGACACTGCCATCCAGCTCAGCTACCAAACGGCCCGCCTTTTCGCTCCAAGGGTTGGTCCGGCTCGATCTCCTCTGTTCATCAAATAAACACGCGATTGGACGACTCCCTATATCATCTTGAAATGACCTAACGCAAGAATAGTTCACACAAAAATCTTAAGATCTTCGTCTATACACAAGTAAATTGCATATGGGTTGTTTCTAAACCTTCGTCTATTCGAGTCAAGCATATTTATATGGCTTATACTGTATGAAATATAGTAAATATGTATGGAGAATCAAATTAGGCTCGGATTAGGGTTGAGGTTCAATGCTCTTTTCTAAGAGGTGTGGCCTCAATTAGATGGTTGTGGTAGCTTTGATTGGGTCCAACAAAGCTTCTCTAAGCACTTAGATGATGTCCTAAGTCCTCGTGAATTGACTAGATATGATTTTGACCAAGCTCAATTTTAGGTGTTGGTTTAGAGCTATGTTAGAGGTTGTCTGAGAAGGGGCTTTTGTGGGGATCAACTCCTCTTGCTCTGGTGATGGTGTGGGTATAGTTCATTGGAGTTTGGTGGACTGTGGAGGTGTGGAGAAGTTTGTCCTGATTTGAACTGAAATTTTGAGCTCGAAATTGGGCTCTCATAGTGGGAACCAGAGGGGGAAAGTGGTGGGATTGAGCTGAGGAGTTCTTTGAGAGTCTACAAAAGAACATGGGTAGAGTTTCCCCAAGGATTTTGCTAACCTCTCTTTTGGCCATGGAGGGGTTAATTTAAAGCCATGGATGCCTGGTGGAGCTCAGGGCTTGGCAATGGGTGCTAAGGCTTGATGAGGTGGAGTGAAGAAAAGCATAAGCTTCCAAATGGAGTGAGGAAAGTCAGGGAGTTCAAATTTTGGGTTTTGCGCATTGGGGCTCCTTTGGGATGACTATTTCAAGTGAATGAGGTGGTTCTTGGCCAGGGTTCAGTCACCTCTTGGCTCAAGGAGGTCAGGGGAGGGTTAATTATGATTTACTCCCGATGGCAAGTGATGATGGTTAATTATTTTCAAAATAAGTTTAATTATGGCTAAGACCAATAAATCAAGGGAACACTAGTCCATAGATCACTTAGGTGGTTTAGGTGTGTTTAGGCAGGTCAATAGAGTACAAATGATGACTGTGGAGACATTAATTTGTTCACTTTGTTATGATTAACTCAATTTTGGTGAAGGGGTTCAATTTGGGTCAAATTGTCTTGAAGTTGGGTTTGGGTTAGGCTAACCATGAAATTGAGCCAAATTAATTGATAAAATTTGTGTGGATGATTGTCATGAGAGGTTTATAGAAGAATTGAAGTGGTTTTGAATTGATTTGGTGGGTCAATTTCATGGACTTTGGACATTTGATCAATTTGGAGAAGTTGGGTTAGACTTGGGTTTAGGTAGGGCTAAGTCCAAATTGATAGTTTAAAATGATCCCAGGAATGTCATGAAGATTTTTCAACATTAATTTGGTGTCAATTTTGGGGTTAGGACTTTCAATTTTGTGGGATTTGGGCACATAGCTAAGTTGGGGCAAATCTGGGGATTTTAGATTTGGGTTGAAATTGGACTCAATTGTGGGTCAATTAGACATGGATTTGGTTTGAAATGTTCATAGGTATGATTAATTTGAGTTTAAAATTGAAGTTTGGGAAAATTGAGATGAAATTGAGGGACATTTGGGGTGAATTTGGAGAAATTGGGCCTTTAGAAGCAATTTGGGGGTCTTGGTCAAAATGGTCAAATGGGGTTTAATTGAAGGGTTCAAAATGGTTTCGGAGAAATTTGAAATGATTTTTAGGGTTTTGGGAAAGTTTGGGCCATCAAGGATTTTTTTTTGTTATTTTGGCCAATTTAGGGGTATTTTGACAAATTTGGGAGGTTTTGGGCAATTTGGGTAGTTTCAAATAGTTTGAGATAATTTTTGAACATATTTGGGTGATTTGGGTAATTTTGAGAATTTTGGTCAAATTTGGGATTTGGGGGTTGTCGGCACAATTTTAATTAAGGAGTTGCCCGTTGGAAGCTGTCGGCCGCCGAAATCAAAATCTTATCACCCGCTTTGGAAAAACATTTAATTTACACACACACACACACACACACACACACACATATATATGTTTAGAAAAACATGAATTTAAAGTTACTCATATCCTTCATAGTTGAAATGAAGGAACACTATACCTCAAACCCTGTATCTATCCCAAAATATAAACACAAGACATGAGGGTGAGGATCGATCAAATAAACTAAGAAATATATGACATCCGTTTGGTCTGAGAAAGCCATTTTATTTGCCGACAAGTTCTCGTATTTAATACAAAGAATTAAATAGGGTTTATATTAAGCTGGGTTTGAAAAAAGCTTCTTATAAGGGCAAACCCCTATAATTAATTACATCTTAGAAAACCGAAGTCACCTAAAAAAAATCTCGATAAAAATGAGAAAATATTTTCTTCAAAGAGGTCAAAAAGATGTGAAAGGGGAATGACTCAAGTATGGGACATTTTGTTTTTGGAATCCAAAGAAGGAAGAACTACGGGATGTCATAGATCGGGAGGAGAACCTTGGTGACTTTCCAAGCTACCCTATAGTTTAAGTTCAATTTCAGAGAGATTAGTTAAATGTTTCATCCTACAAATTTTATTTATTTAGGGCTTACATTTATATGAAATGATCACACAAATGACGTGGAAGATATGAGGATTTAGGTTGTGACGAACGACAACATTGGAATCCTAAGATGATTTAGGGCTTATATTGTACAGCAAAGCTATACAAATGTCTAAAGATGAGTTGAGGATTTATGTTAGATAAGCAAACCACCTCGAAGTCCTATGGCTAGTTGTTAAATTCTAAGAAAAGATATGTTGTTGTAGATCCTCTTCTTATTGAAGATGGGTATGCTGCCACATAATGCTAGCTCCAAGCTCCCCGTCGTGATGAGTTTAAGTTTTTTAATGTGTTAGGTTATAATGTAAAATCAAATGTTCTAGATGTCCCTATGGTTAAGGCCATTAAATGTTATGGGGGAAAATTAAAGTTGTTTAGAGCGACACCAGTTAGGATCCTACGGTTCCCTCATTCCGACACCTATAATTTCTTTTGGATTCACTTAGTCCAAATGAATTTACTAAACTCAACTTAATGAATTTCATACTTTCATTTAGATCATGGGAAGTCTAGTAAGCAACCGTAGGTTACCTCCTCCGAGGGATTTCCGATCATCTGATAGAGACATCTTAATTTAGTTGCACTTGTTATTTTGTGATGTTTGTGATTAAATTTTGAGTTATCTTATATTTTAGATGTTGTGGCAGTAAATTTTATCTTGGTTTATTTTAATTTGGTTTTGGTTTTGCGGCTATCCTAGCAGTTTTGATTGTCATGCAGGGTGACATCGTTGTTTAACATGCAAGCTTGAGACAAGAAGTACAAAAAGGAAAATGCATTAATTTGAAAGCGTGCCTATCGATTCTTCTCGTTCCACCACCTGAAAGGTCAGTATTCACAAAGCATGTATATAATTTTGTAGGGAATTTAATTTGCAGGAGTAGATGAAGGTTTAGAAGGTGTAGTTACCAAAAACAAAATCCCAAGTTATGAAATTATTGAATCTCAGAAGATCCAAGTGGATGGTTTTAGAACAAAATATAGCGAGTCCAATTTGCCCTTTTGAATGTCCAATAGATTTTAAAGTGCTCGAGGCATGACCCTAGGTCATTTTGAATATCTCTTGAAATATTATGAGTTCATTTTAGACTTATATTGTTCCATTAATCATTCGATGTTGAAGTGTGACTACCCAGTTAGTCAGTGAAACTTGATAAATTAATTATCCCAAGGATATGATACCCATTTGATTCATTGATGTTTCGTTTAAAGGTTATATGAGTGGGTGCCTAATACGCCTAAAATATATAGTATTTTAGACACATTTTTATATCTACTTTTGAGATATTGTGCTTTAATGGAAGGTATTTTTGGATTTTTCTTTTAGGTACAGGTAAAAAATTGAAAAAGGCTTAAAGAAGTGAAAAAGAATCAAATTTGGAGCAAATAGGTGAAAAATGTGCAAAAGTGTTTTGGTGCCTAAGCGCTAGATCCAGCGCTTAAGCGCTGGTTAAACAGAGAAGGCCACGCCTAAGTGCTAGAGGCCCCGCGCTTAAGCTCCAGTAGCAGTTATTGGATGATTAAATTTGGTTTTTGCAAGTTTTGAAGAGGTTTTTGAGGCACCTATTGGCTAAATAGGTGGTTACAACCACCGTGGAGGGATAAATAGGGGGTTACAACCACCGTGGACAAAAAATTTTGTGAAAAGATGCATCTCTTGAGGGAATTACATCAAATCAAGACACAATTTGAAGAGATACCAACACACCTTTTGGAGAATTATAAAAGAAGGAAGATTTAGATTTTGAAAGCGGTCTTGAAAGTATTGTGAAAGCTTTGAAAGTTCTAAAATTGGGGAGTTATTTGGAGAGAATTTCAGGCACCACATATTTATCCTTTTTATTTTAGTTTTATATTGAGAGTGTTGTACAAGAGGAGATTCAAAGGAACTTCAAGAGTTTGGTGGAGGAATTGAGATAAGTTTTTATATATTGTTTTAGACTACTTTTTGTTTTAATTGAGACTTGTTATTTGTTTGACAATGATTTCTACTTTTAAACTAAAGTGTGGTTTTGTTTCCTCCATGGATTCTGAGCATTTCTTAAAAAGATAAGTAATTAAGTGTTGGATGGAAGTTGTGGAGAGTATTGATCTTTAATGTTGGAAGAAGTTGTGATGATTTAAATCAATGTATTTCATTTACTTCTTGATTTGGCCAATCTAGATGTTAAAATTTGTTGCGAGAACATGTAAGAACCGGGCTAGTATTGTCTCATCCAACAATTTGAAAGAATCACATGATGTTGTATGAATGAGAATGAAGTTCATATGATTGAGTGCAAATAAATAGGGAAATATTCATTTAAGGGTGTACAGTTAGAGGACTTTAAGGTGACAGGTTAAAGCCCCCAACCTGGTTTATTGTTTGAGGTTATGATACTAGATGTTAGCCCATAGGTAGAGGGAATTGAGGAAACTCTAGACTGGGAGCTAGTATCTTCCCTACCTAGCCGGTCTTCAAAACTATTCAAACTTTAAATTAGCCAATGTTCTTTATACATCTCTAGTAAGGGTAAAGAATATTATTGCTCCTATTTGATACAACACAATATGCATACTTTCACAATAGAATTCCTATACTTATTACTGATTCATGATAAGGAGAAAGATTTTTTCATATTTAGTGCTTTTCTTCTTCAAAATCTCAAGTTATATTTTTAACTTTGTTTTGTTTTAATCAAAATATTAAAATTACAAAAATTATTTAAACTTTATTTACTGCGAAAACATATTTAGTTTAAATAATTGTCTTTATAAAAATAGAAAGTCTTCCAAAAAGTGTATATTGCATATCTTCCTTGTGGGTTCAACATTTAGGTCTTAATCAAAAAGTCTTATATTACATGATAACGATACATATAGTTGTGTTATATCCCGGAAATATAAATTCTTTTTTTTCTTCAAGATCAAGTTTTTGGTTTTGTTGTGAAATAAGAAAATATAAGTGAAAATTATAATCAGAATTATTGTTATATCGTTGCATATAAGCAGTTTCAGGATCAAGTTTTTGGCACTGTTGCCGGGGAAGCGAAGTGAAAATTGTAAATATAAATATAAGCAGTTTCAACATCATTAGAAACTTTGAATGCCATAAATAATAAGCAGAATAACACATATTCAAATTATTATAACCATATTATAACCCAAGTTGGAAGAACCATCCCAACTTTAACAAGAATAACAATTCGGGTGGAAATAATAGTGGCAGTAATCAGCAATGGCGGAACAACCAAGTAAACCTATTCAAATCTGCAACAATCAAGGGAGTAATGATTATAGATCTACTTATCCTCCAGGTTTCAATAGTAACACAAAATTTAAGGAGAAGAAGTTGTCCATAGAAGAAGTGGTGTTACAAATGCGAAATCAATTACAAAGTCGAGGAGCTAAAACTAGAAATATTGAGAATCAACTTGGGCAAATAGCAAATTCATTATGTAATTGATCTCAATGAAAACTTTTTAGTAATATTGAATCAAATCCAAAAGACCAGAATAAAGAGCAAGTAAAAGTTGTTCAACTTACAAGCGAAAGAGAGTTGGAAGGTAGGGTTCACTGGAAGTAAAGAGAGAAGAAATTGAAGAATCAAAAGAGGACGCTCCAAAAGATTTTGAAAGACCTATTTCTTCACTAAAAATTGATTTGGAAATACCATTACCTCCATTTCCTCAAAGACTTCGTCAGCAGAAGTTGGATAAGCAATTTTCAAAATTTTTGGAAATATTTAAGAAGCTTACAATTAATATTCCATTTGCTAAAGCCTTAGAAGAAATGCCAAGCTATGTAAAGTTTATGAAGGATATTCTCAATAGAAAAAGGAAGTTGAAGTAATTGAGACGTTGCACTTAGTGAGGAGTGCAGTGCGATAATTTAGAAGAAGCTTCCCGAAAAGCTTAAGGATCTTCGTAGCTTTACAATTCCATGTGCAATAAGAGACAAATTTTATGGGAAAACTTTATGTGACTTAGGTGCAAGCATTAACCTTATGCCATTATCAATATTTAAAAGATTAGGATTAGGAGAAATAAGCCCTACTACTATAACTCTGTAGTTAGCAGATCATTCGATAGCATTCCCTAACGGAGTTATCGAAGATGTCTTGTGAAACTGGATCAATTTATCTTTTCTGTTGATTTCATTGTGCTAGATATGAAGGAAGATAAAGAGATACCTACCATTTTGGGGAGATCTTTCCTAGCCACAGAAAGAGCAACGAGAGATGTGCAAAAAGGGGAATTAACAATGTGCTTCACTGATCAAACTGTTACTTTTAAAATTTCAAGATCAATGAAATACCCTGCAAAAGGTAAAGATGATGAATTTTTAGAATGGATGTTATAAGATATCTAAGTGAATGTCATTTCAAGACTACTTATGAAGAAAATTTTGAAGAAAAAGATTTGGAACACGGGAAAGAAGAGGAATTAGACTAATGTGAAGATCTTTTTAAGAAAGATTCGATAATGAGACAGTTGCACTTAAGGAGGAGTGCAGTGCTATAATTCAGAAAAGCTTCAAGAAAAGCTTAAAGATATTGGTTGCTTTACAATTCCATGTGCAATAAGAGACAGATTTTATGGGGAAGCTTTATGTGATTTAGGTGCAAGAATTAACCTTATACCATTATCAATATTCAAAAGATTGGGATTAGGAGAAATAACCCCTACTACTGTAACTCTGCAGCTAGCTTAGATAACATACCCTAAAGGAGTTATAGAAGATGTCGTAGTGACAGTGGATCAATTTATCTTTCCTGGTAATTTCATTATGCTAGATATGGAGGTAAATAAAGAAATACCTATCATTCTAGGGAGACCCTTCCTAGGCACAAGAAGAGCAATGATAGATGTGCAGAAAGGGGAATTAACAATGCAGTTTAATGATCATACTATTACTTTCAATATTTTAAGATGAATGAAAAGTCCTCCAAAAGGTAAACATGATGAATGTTATAGGATAGATGTTATAAGATATCTAAAGTGAATTCCTTTTCAAAATAACTTATGAAGAAAAATCTGAAGAAAAAGATTTGAAACACGAGCAAGAAGAGGAATTAGATTAATGTGAAGAACTTTTTAAGGAAGATTGAAACTATGTTCGAGAAAGTTTTGAAATTTTGGACACGATGGACAAAGATAAATCATTTTGTCCATCAATTGAAAACCTCCAAAACTTGAGTCAAAGTTACTTCTTGAACATATAAAATATTCCTTTTTAGGAGATTCCTCTACTTTACCAATTATAAATTCCTCAAAATTAATGATGGAAGAAGAACAAAGGTTGATGAAAATTTTGAAAAATTTTAAGAAAGCCTTTGAATGGAATTGATGATATTAAAGGATTCAGGCCTTCATTTCGTATGTATAGAATTCATATGGAAGAGAACTGCAAACCCAGTGCTGATCCTCAAAGGAGACTGAATCCTGTTATGAAAGAAGTTGTTAATAAAGAATAGTTGTTAAGAAGGAAATTTTAAAGTGGTTAGATGCTGGAATTATCTACCCTATTTCAGATAATTCATGGGTTAGTCCAATTCACTGCGTTCCTAAGAAAGGAGGAGTAACTATAACTGTGAATGAACATAATGAATTAATACCTACTAGATAAGTTACAGGGTGGCGAATATGCATTGATTATAAAAAATTAAATCTTACCACTAGGAAAGATCATTTTCGTTTACCCATTCTAGATCAAATGCTGGATAGATTAGCTGAGCATAAATACTTTTATTTTCTGGATGGATATACTGGTTATCACCAAATAAAAAATATCTCCTGCGGATCAAGAAAAAAAAACTTTTACCAGTCATTATGGTACTTTTTCTTTTAGAAGGATGCCCTTTGGTTTATGTAATGCCCCTACTACATTTCAAAGATGTATGATGACAATTTTTTGTGATTTAATTAAAAAAGGAATTAAAGTATTCACAGATGATTTTTTAGTCTTTGGAACTTCATTTGACTCATGTTTTGAACATTTATCTAAAGTTCTTAAGTGCTGCAAAGAAACAAATTTAGTGCTTAATTGGGAAAAATGTCAATTTAAGGTAGCAGGAGGAATTATATTAGGTCATCAAATATCAAAAAATGGTATGGAAGTAGATCCTACTAAAATTCAAGTGATCGCTACTTTACCTTATCCAATAAATGTAAGGGAAATTAGGAGTTTTTTATGATATGTTGGATTCTACGGACGATATATTAAAGACTTTTCAAAGATTGCTAAGCCTTTATGCCATTTACTAGAGAAAAATGCAATTTTTAATTTTGATGAGGAATGCCTAAAAGATTTTAAGTTATTAAAAGAAAAACTTATCACTGCACCAATTGTAGTTTCACCAAACTGGAAAAAAAATTTTGAATTAATGTGTGATGCTAGTGATTATGCTATTGGAGCTATTTTAGGACAAAGATATTTACTATGCTAGTAAAACTCTACATGAAACTCAAATTAATTATACAAAAACTAAAAAAGAGTTATTAGCAATAGTATATGCTTTTAATAATAAGTTATTAGTAATAGTATATGCTTTTGATAAATTTAGATCATATTTAGTTGGAACTCATTGTGTAGTGCATACAGATCATTCTGCTATTAAGTACTTAACGAAAAGAAGGATGCTAAACCTAGACTTATAATATGGATTCTTTTTTTGCAAGAATTTGATTTTGAAATAGTAGATCAAAAGGGGACTGAAAATCAAACTGATCATTTTGTTTAGGCTTGAGTTAGAAAAACCACTCTATTTTGAAAAAGAAATTAATGAACATTTTCTAAATGAAAAATTGTTCACAATTAATGAGTGGTGTGTTCTGTGGTATGCTGACATTATGAACTTTATTATTAGTGATATTATACCCTATGGAATGAAATACCAACAAAAGAGGAAATTTATTTCTCAAGCTAGGACTTATTTTTAGGATGACCCATTTTTATATAAACAAGAAAAGGATCTAATTATTCGAAGATGCGTATCATTAGAAGAAACTTATGAAATTATCCAAAAATGTCATAATTTTGATTTTAGGGGACATTTTGGTGTTGATAAAACAGTATACAAAATTTTACAATCTAGACTCTATTGGCCTACAACTTTTAGAGATATTAATGCTTATATTAAAACTTGTAATAGAAGTTAGTCAGTAGGCAATATTTCTAGAAGAAATGAGATTCCTCTCAATTATATGCTAGAAGTTGAAATATTTGATGTTTGGGGATTAGATTTCATGGGACCATTTATACCATCTTTCGAAAATTTATATATTTTGTTAACAGTGGACCATGTATCCAAATGGATAAAAGCTGTTGCTTTACCTCGATGTGAAGCTCAAAGTGTTGCAAAATATTTGAAAACTAACATATTTTATAGATTTGGGATGTCGAGAGTTACCATTATTGATGGGGGAAGTCATTTCAAAAAATGCCATAATGGAGAATTTATTAAAGAAATATCATATAATTTATATGATTGCTACAGCTTATCATCCTTAGATAAGTGATTTGGCTGAATTATCCAATCAGGAAATTAAAAGAATTATGGAAAAATCTGTGAATCCAACAAAAATAGATTGGTCAGTCAAACTTGACTATGCTTTGTGGGCTTATAGGACTGCATATAGAACTCCTATAGGAATTAGGAATGTACCCATATGAACTAATATTTGGGTAAGCTTGTCACTTACCAGTTGAACTTTGAGCATAAAGCATTTGGACGATTAAAGAGTTCAATTGTAATTTGAAAGATGCTTACAATTTAAAGGATGCTAGTGAGAAAATATTATTGCAATTGAATAAGCTTGAAAAGATAAGGAATGAATCTTATGAAAGTGCTACGATTTACAAAGAAAAGATGAAGATGTGGCATGATCAAAGGATTCTTACTAAAAATTTTCAGCCAGGGCAGGCAACAAATTTATATATTGCAAGGTTAAGATTATTTCGTGGTAAACTTAAGTTCAGTTAGATGGGCCCATTTGTTGTGATAAAAGTTTATCCTTATGGAGCTGTGGATATTAAAGATCCTAAGTCTGAGAAAATATTTAAAGTTAATGGACATAGACTGAAACCTTATTCTATAGACATAGACTTAATGATGGATTGATGCTGAGTCAACAAGAATAAGCACTTGTTACGTCGGGCTGACGACGTAAAATCAAGCGCTTTGTGGGAGGCAACCCATAATTATCAGAGTGTTTTTATTTTGATTGTTGTTTTGTGCGTGATTAAGAAAATTGGGGAAGTATTTTTTAAACTATTATGTGTCAGTAAAGAGTTTATGAATTTATTTAGTGACAAAGACATGTTAGAATGAGAATTTGAAATGTGCACTAGCTCTTAAGCGTCAAATCCGGCGCTTAAGCGCGACAGTTAAGTATTTTTTAAACTATTATGTGTCAGTAAAGAGTTTATGAATTTATTTAGTGACAAAGACATGTTAGAATGAGAATTTGAAATGTGCACTAGCTCTTAAGCGTCAAATCCGGCGCTCATCATGCTAAGGCAGTTTCTAAACGCGTCTAGGAGTTATTGGAAGGATTTAGGCCTATAAATAGAAGGGTATTGTGCATGAATTTCACCCCAATTCATTTATAGCGCTAAAAGTCTAAGAGAAAGTGAGATTTAGGGAAAATGACTTCATGGGAGATGGATTTGAAGAAGAAGGAAGAAACCATGAGGAAAAGGTTCATTAGTCAAAGTGCACAAGAGATGTATAACAGCTTCTTAGCAATTAGTAATGAAGGGATATCAGAGTAGATCAACAAAATTGAGAATACTATGACTTCATTGGATACCAAGGTACTTGAATTGAATGCACATCTAGAGCATATTGGATGGTAATTTAAGATGTAATTTAGCCACACAAGTTATATAGAGGAAGCAGATAAGGCGATGTTCATAAAGCAGAAGTGGATTGAAGAAGATAGTATCAGAGTTTGTCACCACCGTCCATTTTATCAACTCCATATTCGTGGAGAGACTAATGAAAGACAGGAATTTGTTCCTTCGAATGAAGAATGGAATTAAGTTAACTATTAGAATTTGTGTGTTAGAAGTTTTTGTTTTCAAGTGGTTTAGTGTTTCAGTCTTCTTTTTAGTATTTATGACTTCTTATATGTGTTAATTGTGAAATGATTGTTATGTATTCATATTTAGAGAAATTTTCTCATCCAAGACTATTTGGAGTGAAAATTAAGTGTTTAAAGGTATTTGTACTTGATTGTGAATTAATATAAGTTTGTTTGTGTGAAAATTTGTGTTATTTTTAGCCTCAAATTGAAATAGTTATTATGGAAAATTTTGAGAGAGAGGGGAGTTATAAGAAGTTGAAAATAGTCATTTAACTGCTATGAGACCATTTAGGGGTGGTATACTTAGGCAAAAATGCATTTTAATTTAATTTAAAAATTTTGTGCACTGACGCCTAAGCGCCACATCTCATGCTTAAGTGCGAGCCAACCCGAGAGGCAGACACCTAAGTGCCATTTACGCACGCTTAAGCGCCAGTTTACAAAAATAGGTTCGCGAATGATTAAAAGTGAAATTTCAACCCAAAAATCACCATTTTAACTCCTGTCATCTCTTCTTTCTTTGGAGTTTGCAATTTTGAGTTTCAACCTCTCAAGTTTGCGATTTTTAAGGGCTAGGGAAAATCTAAAGTGATGATTTCTTGGTGGAATCAAGTGAAATTTGCTAGATCCAAGTTCCTTGAGGTAAGAGCTTTACTTTTATGCAAAAATTTTGGATTTTTACTACGTATTTTGTGCACATTTAGAGAAAATAAAAAATTCACTATTCATGGTGAAAACTGATAATAAGATCTATGGAAATTGCATGGGAAGTGCTGTTTATACATTGGAAGCATAGTTTAGAAATTTAGACTTGATTTTTGAAGTTATTTTTGGAAATTATAAAGTTTATGGAATGGCACCAAGAATGAAGAGGAGCAATGGAAAGAGCCCTTTTGATTCGAGTAAATTTATTAGTTTGAAGGCTCAGGATCGGTATAGAAATGTGTTGCAATCATGGAAACTGATTCAAGAGCGGTGTTTTAGGAATCTAGATGGAGATGTAGAGGATTTGATCGTTCGCCGACAGTGGGAATGATTCTGTTGTTCCTCTATTGTGGAGGTTATTTCTGTTGTTCAGGAGTTCTATGCAAACCTCGCTAAGGTTGAAGACATTAGAATCATGGTTCGAGGAAAGTTGGTACCTTTTTCATCGAAGGTAATCAACTTATTTTATCATCTGCCACCTCATACGTTATATTTTTATGTAAATTATAGTCTGACTGAAGCAAAATTAGATGAGATTATTTCTAACTTGACTATTGGAAAAGGACTTTGGAAGATTATTAATGAGAGTAAAATTGGTTCTACATTTGATCTTTTTATAGTATTAGACTTGAGAAAATCTTAAGATTATAGATATAATATAGTAAGTAAAATTATTCTTAATAAAAATTTTTATGTGGAGATAATAAAAGAACTAAATTATAAATTTGGAAGACTTACAATATTTTTGAATTAGATAGGAACTCATATTTTCATCTTTCTTAACATTAAAAATTTCTAAACTTTAAGTTGGTCTCATTTACTGAATATTTT
>NW_018250927.1:197842-201465 GCF_001263595.1 Phalaenopsis equestris
ATACATATTTAGTTTTTAAAGATTGAAGTGTCACTTGAGGACAAGTAAAATTTTAAGTTTGGGGGATTTTGATACGCCTAAAATTTATAGTATTTTTAGACACATTTATATACCTTATTTTGAGATAGTGCGCTTTAATGAAATGCATTTTTTTGTTTTTTTTCAGGTACAGGTAAAAAGGTGAAAAATGCTTAAAGGAGTGAAAAATGATCAAATTTGAAGCAAACATGTGAAAAATGTGCAAAAGTATTTTGGCACCTAACCGCTAGATTCAACGATTAAACGTTGGTTAAACAGAGAAGGCTGCGCCTAAGAGCCCGAGGCCCTGCACTTATGCATCAGTGGCAGTTATTTGATGATTAAATTAAGTTTTTACAAATTTTGAAGAGGGTTTTGAGGCACCAATTGGCTTAATAGGTGGTTACAACCACCATGGATGAAAATTATTGCGAATGGTTGCATCTCTTGGGGAAATACATCGAATCAAGACACAATTTGAAGAGATACCAAGGCACCTTTTGGTGAATTATAAAAGAAGGAAGATTGAGAATTTGAAAGGGGTCTTGAAAGTACTGGGAAAGTTTTGAAAGTTCTAAAATTGGGGAGTTAGTTGGAGTGATTTTCAGGCACCGCATATTTATCCTTTTTATTTTAATTCTATATTAAGAGTGTTGTAAAAGAGAAGAGATTCAAAGGTACTTCAAGAGTTTGGTGGAGGACTTGAGATAAGTTTTTATCTTTTATTTTAGACAACTTTTAGTTTTAATTGAGACTTGTTTTTGGTTTAACAATGATTTCTACTTTTAAACTAAAGTGTGGTTTTGTTTTCTCTATCGATTCTAAGTAGTTTTCTTTATCTTTCTTCTTAAAAAGATAAGTAATTAAGTGTTGCATGGAAGTTGTGGAGAGTATTGATCTTTAAAGTTGGAAGAAGTTCTGTTGATTTAAATCCATGCACTTCATTTACTTCTTGATTTGGCCAATCCATATGTTAAATTTTTTTGTGAGAACATGTGAGAACTGGGCAGGTATTGTCTCAGTTAACAATTGGAAAGAATCATATGAGGTTGTATGAATGAGAATATAGTTCAAATAATTGAGTGCAAATAAATATGAAAATAGTCATTGAAGGATGCAAAGTTAGAGGCCTTTAAAGTGACAGGTTAAAGCCCTCAACTTAGTTTATTATTTTAGGTTCCGATATAAGATATTAGCCCCCATGTGGAGGGAATTGAGGGAACTCTAGAGTGAGAACTAGTATCTTTCCTACCTTGCCGACCTTCAGAAGTATTCAAACTATAAATTAGCCAATGTTCTTTATAGCATCTCTAGTAAGGGTAAAGAATATTATTGCTCCTATGATTGTTGCTCCTATTTGGGACAGCACAATATGCATACTTTCATAACAGAATTCCTATACTTATTACTAATTCATTAAAAGGAGATAGATATTTTCATATTTAGTGCTTTTCTTCTAAAAAATTCAAGTTATCTTTTCAAGTTTGTTCTGTTTTTGTCAAAATATTAAAATTACGAAAAATATGTAAACTTTCTTTAATGTAAAAACAACTTTAGTTTAAATAATTGTCTTTTTAAGGATAGAAAGTTTTCCAAAAAAGTGCATATTGCATATCTTCCTTATAGGTTCGATATTTAGGTCTTCATCAAAAAGTCCTATATTACTTGATAAAGATATGTATAATTGCGTAATATCCCAATATATATAAATTAAAAGTTAAAATTTTTTTTAAGATCAAGTTATTGGTTTTGTTGTGAAATAATGAAATATAAGTGAAAAATATAATCAGAATTATTGTTATACTATTGCATATAAACAGTTTCAGGATCAATACCCTTAAGGCAAGTTTAGGTCATTTAAAGATTGTTGTGCCCACAAATAAGGTCAAGCTTTGTAATGTTCAAAGATGTTAATCACCAATCATATTATCATCTAAATCTGATTAACTGAGTTTAGACATCGAGCCTATGTCACTACTAAGCCTTTAATAATAATAATAGGAGAAATGGTGATTATCAAGATTTTGGTTTAAGTGATATGTATTCTTATTGATTATTGAAAGAACATGTCATCATCAATCTTATGCTCATGAAAAGCAAATTATCGTCTTTCTAGCTTAAGCCCATAACTTAAGAATCATTTGATCTTAATTGACTTCCAAGTCATGAAGATTGAGAGGATTATGATTTTGTTGATGTTGTACAAGAGTGGTGAGTGAGTTTCTACCTTTTAATCTCATTGTATTTCAATCATCGAAACATTTTTATTACGATCAAAATTAACAATTTTCCCTTGGTTAATCCTAAATTTTTATTAAGCCATCAAAGTATAAAATTACCACTTTAACATTAAAGGCATTTCACTTCATAAATCATTAAACACAACTCAAAAGACATTGAGGGTTTAGAGTGTCATATCCATGAGGTAATTATAATGTTAGAGTAGAATATGTGGACTCCCCAAAATTTAATTAAATTTAAATATTTATTTATATTTAGAAAATAGGAGTTTTAGAAATTTGTTTATTTGGCATTCCAAGATGAAGTTTTAGTTTATTAGAAAATTATTAGAGGTTTCCCTAGGTCACAGAAATACATAGACAAAGTTTCATGATTTTTTTGAATTAAATTTTTATTATTATTGTTATTTAATTTTGGATCAATTTCAATGATTTAATTAAATAGAAAATAATGTTTTAATTACCAATATTTTTATATATCAAAATTCTTTTTATATTTTTATTAGACTCCACTGAGTTCAGAAAACTTAGAGAATCAAATTTGTGTTTTTATGATTTTTATTTTAATCATTATAATTATTTTAATGGGAAAAATAAGGAAAATTCATTTTTAAGCTTACAAAAATTATTTTTATTTAGGAAATTTAGGAAAAATATTTTAATGAGTCCCAAGTGATCAGAGAACAATTAGGCACATTTTTTAAATATTTTGATTTTTTGGGATTTTTAATTATTTTTAATTATTTTAAAATAAAAAAAAGGTTTAAAAATTAAGTATTTTCTAAAAAGCAATTTTTAATTTTCCCAAGTGCCTCTGATCGCAAGAAACTCAGAAAATTACTTTTCATAATTTTATGAAGTGCATTTAATTTAATATAATTATTTTTGTACAAAAATGGAATGTTTCTTTGAAAATCAACTTTAATTCTTGAACATAATCAAATAAATTTCAAATTTTTATAATGTATAAACATGATTATTATGAACAATATGGGATATATTTTTTCAATTTTTTATAAGTATATAATTGTTGACCTCACTTTTGGTTGAGGTCTAGAAATTTCTTTAGTAGCCTAGGTCTAGCCATAGGACTCTCCTACTAACTAGTCTTAGAAAATTAGAAAAGGTACCCTCACCATTAGAAACTCAAAACTCTTCTCTTTACTCAACTTGAAGTTCCACATATTGGTCCTAACCTCTAGCACTTAGTAGGTAAGATCATTATGAGGGAACTCAAGGAGAGTTCCTATAGGGCTACTTGGCCTTAGGATTGACCCTGGGTGTTCGTTTGGAGCTAATGTATACAATACCCTCACCATACCCTCACAAAACCCTGGCTAAGACCAATACATGGGGACCCAAAAT
>NW_018250927.1:208067-222407 GCF_001263595.1 Phalaenopsis equestris
AATTCCTTATATTAAATAGGGGAACTTGTCGGCCAATACATTGGTTTCGCAGACCAAAACGGATGTCATAACTTTCTTTAGTTTATTTGATCGAGCCTCACCCTAAATTCTTGTGTTCATCCTTCGGGATAGGTACAGGATTTGAGGTAAAGCGCTCTTTAATCTAAACTATGAAAATTTTGGGGTCAGTTTGACTTCATCTTTTTCAAAACTAAATTTTTTTTAAAACGTCCTTTTGAAGCGGGCAACGGGATTTCAATTCCGATGACCAACGGCTTCTTACGGGCAAACCCCACACCAAAAATAGTGACGACAATAATGTACAAATATTAATAAAAATTATTACATTTAATTAAATATAGAAATTTACAAGATAATTCAAGGCATCATGATATTTTTTTTAGACTTCTCTTATCACAGGAAATCTACTAAAATTATTCCCATAAATTTTCAAATGACATTCTCATTTATATTATTAAAATAGCTAAAATAGCCTCCCTAGCTTGAAATTAAGACTAAAAGCATAGTGATGCCCTCTGACCTTGGAAAAACGAGAGAACATCTCCTCTATGATGAGAAACAAGCCTTAAAAATTTTAAGCCATGGTGAACAAAGTGTGATTATAACGAATTAAAATACTCCAGAGGGTATTTAATTCATTAAAAATCAGAGAGTAAGAAAATAATTTTTACTTTTAGTCCACATTATTCTCCTATATTCACTGAGTAAGACGACATTTTTCTTTTATTTTTATAATTTTTCTAGAGAAAGATATGAATTTATGAAGTTTAGGCATTTAAAATAATTCAAAAATCCCTATTTTTCTACTTATCCACACGGCGCTGACTAGATCCTACAATGGCTCCGAAATCACATGCGGCGCTCCACTTTTCGATGCTGCCATCCACCTCAGTTGCCACGCAACCCGCGGTTCACTGCCCGAGAGTCTGTCCAGTTTGATCTCCTCCGTTCATTGGATACACGTGCAATCGGACGACATCTGTTCATCATCCCCAAGTGACCTAACCCATAAGCTGTTCACACTAAAACCTCAAGAACTTGATCTCGACACAACTAAATTGCATGGGGTTTGTTTTTAAACCTTCATCTACTCAAGATGAACCTATCTATATAGATTATACGGTATGAAATACAGTAAATACGTATGGAGAGTAAAAATAAGCTTAGATTAGGCTAGGGTTAGGGTTCAAGACCTTTGTCTGAGAGGGTAGGCCTCAATCAGATGGTTGTGGTAGCTTCGATCGGGTCCAACAAACCTTCGGATGAATTGCTTAGATGTGATTTTCATTATACTCAATTTCAAGTTCTGGTTTAGAGAAATGCTAGAGGTTGTTTCAGAGGTGGCTTTTTTGGGGATCAACTTCTTTCACTGTGGGGATGGTGTGTTCACAATTAATTGAAGTTTGGTGCACTGTGGTGGAGTGGATAGATCTATCCTGTTCTTAGAGCAAATTTCAATAAATAAATTGATTCTAAGGTGTGGCTATCAGTGGCTGAGAGCAAGGGGATTGCACTTGGGATGGTTTGAGAGGCTCTGGTGAGATTTTTGTAGAGTTTCCCTAAGGTTCCAAGCACTCTCTTATTTTGCCATAGAGGGGTCAATTTAAAGGCATGGCTGACTGGTGGAGCTCAGCGCTGGGAGTTGGGTGCTAAAGCTTGCTAAGGTGGAAGGAAGAAAGACTCTAATGGCCAATGAGACTTAACTAACTCAGGGAAGTTTAATTTTGAGTTTTGGCCACTTGGAGCTCCCTAGGGCTGGCTGTTTTTGATGGCTGATGTGGTGGCTGGCCAGATTATGGTCACTTATGGGCTCAGGGAGGCCAGGGGGTTGCTAATAATAGTTAACTCCCAAGGGTAAGTGATGATGAATTAGACATTTGAGTTTAGGCTAAGAATGGGGTGAAATCTCTTAAATTGAAGGACCAATTGTACATAGCTCATCTTGGTTGGTTCAGGTGGGTTTAACCTGGTCCATAGGGTGTATTTGGTGGCTATAGTGTCATCAATTTGGTGGCTTAGGCATGGCTAAGTCAAATTTGATGCATGGGTTCAATTTGGGTAAAAATGGCAAGAAGCTGGATTTAGGTTAGGCTAGCCATGACAATGAGCTCAATTGATTGATCAACATTGTGTAGATGACTATCATAAGAGGTTTGGAAAAGATTTGTAGTGATTTTCAATTGGTTTGGAGGTTTTTGGACATTTGGTTAATTTGGGGGTGTTTGATTAGACTTGGGTCTTGGTTGTGCTAAAATTTGGTTACGTCAAAATTGATGTTTTAAACGGATCTATAGGAATTTCATGATAAGTTTTCAACTTAAATTGGCTCCCAGATTTGGGGTTAAGGCATTCAATTTGGTGGAATTTGTAAACATAGGCAATTTGGGGCAAATTTGGGGATTTTCAACTTGGGTTGAAATTGAGTGAAATTGAGGCTTTACCAAGGCCAATTGAGGGTAGAATTTGATGTGTAGGATTATTATGAAGAGTTTAGGATTCAAATTGAGGCAAATTGAGTAGGCTATGGGGCACAATTAGGTGAGATTAGGTCATGGAGCTAAAATTGGTGGTTTTGGCTTGGATCAAAATTAAAATCAAAGCATAGGTCAATTTTTCTTGGATTTAGTTTGGATTGATCATATGAAAGATGAACTTGAGTTTAGAATTGAAATTGAGGGGAATTGGGGCCAAATTGATGGAGATTTGGGATGAATTTGGGGAAATTGGGCTTTTAAAAGCAATTCGGGGGTTTTGATGAAAATGGTCAAATTGGCCCAATTGGGTTCAATTGAAGTGTCCAAATTGGTTATGAAGACATTTTAAGTTATTTTGGATATTTTGGGAAAGTTTGGAGTTTGTAATTTTGGCAAATTTGGGGGTATTTTGTTAATTTTGGGTGGCTTTGGACAATTTGGGTATTTTGGGTGGATTTAAGGGCAAAAGGTCAGGTTAGATTTCTTGGGTAGAATTGGGCTGCCAACAACCATGCATGAGCAACGGACCAATGAAATCCCTATTTTGGTCCTCTATGAGATGTTCCTAACTAAACCCTAGCCTAGGGCCAGTGGGTCTGGGGGACCATCTACATCAGTGTCACAAAAGATCAAGGGATCAAAGTCAATAATTTGAGTTTAGGGCTACAAGTGAATTTAGGTGGTAGTGAGTGCAAGTGAGTGAACTAGCTCCAAACCAACACCCAGGGTCAACCCTAAGGTCAAACAGTCCTATGGGGACTCTCCTTGAGATACTTTATACTGACCCCACCTACTAAGTGCTAGAGGTTAGGACCAATATGTAAAACTTCAAGTTGATCAAAGAGGAGTTTAGAGTTCTTAATGGTAAGGGTTCCTTTTCTAGTCTTCTAGGAAGAGTCAACAGGAAAGTCCTATGGCTAGACCCTAGGCTACTAAAGAAGAAAAACTAAACCTCAGCCAAAAGTGAGGTCAACATGGGTGTTTTAGTAAATTGGGTAGATTTGCGAACAAAAGACCAAGTTTGGTATTTTGGTGAAAGTGAGGTGCCAACCACCTTGTTTGAGCCATGGACCAATAGAATCCTCTACTTTGGGTCCTTCATGTACTGGTTTGAGCTAGACTCTAGCCTAAGGCTAGTAAGTCTAGGAGATCCTCTGCATGCTTTCCAAAAGGGTTAAGGGGTGAAAGCCAACAAGTTTTGATTTAGATTTATGAGTTGAATGTGAGTGAAAGTGAGTGTAAGTGGGTGAACTAGCTCTAAACCATCACTCAGGGTCAACTCAAAAGCCAAGAAGTCTTATGGGGATGCCCCTTGAGCTTCCCCATATTGACCCCACCTACTAAGTGCTAGAGGTTAGGACCAACATGTGGAACTTCACGTTGAGCAAAAGAAGGTTTAGAATTTCTAATGGTGAGTTTTTTCCTTTCTACTTCTCTAGGAATAGTCAACATGAAAGTCCTATGGCTAGATCCTAGGCTATCAAAGAGGAAACTTGACCTCAACCAAAAGTGAGGTCAACAAATGGACCCTGTTGGACAAGCACACCGCACGTATTGGCATTGACCGACGAGATCAATAAAACCAATAACCAGCACCGACTTCTAAGTCATCAGACCTAGAATGAAGTGTAGAATTGAGTGACGGTGGTTCATGCTGGGGAGTAACAGATACTCTTGCTGGGAGAAAGAAAGGAGGTAAACTCATAGTCCCGATGAAGACTCGATTCAAATTGAATATATCACAAAAAATTTGGATTTCAATTTAGAATTTCAAAGAGATGAAAATATGCTTTAGGAAACCAGGTTGAGTGGAAAACAAAAGCTTAGAAAAGGGAATAGGGCTTCAAAGCCTATCCTAAATGTGAGGATGAGAATATGACATTTAAGGCTACCCAAAAAGTGTAGATGGGAATACGATGTTGATACACCTAAAATATATAGTATTTTTAGACACATTTTTATACCTATTTTTGAGATATTGCGCTTTAATGGAAGATATTTGTGTGTTTTTCTATCAGGTACAGGTAAAAAGGTGAAAAATGCTTAAAGGAGTGAAAGATCATCAAATTTTTAGCAAATATGAGAAAATTGGGCGCCTAAGCGCCACATCTGGCGCTTAAGCACCGGTTAAACAGATAAAGCCCCGCGCTTAAGCGCCAGTGGCAGTTATTGGATGAGTAAATTCTGTTTTTGGGAATTTTGAAGAGGTTTTTGAGGCACCCATTGGCTAAATAGGTGGTTACAACTACCATGGATGAAATTTTTTTTGATAGAAGACATCTCTTGGAGAAATACATCGAATCAAGGCATATTTTGAAAAGATACCAAGGCACCTTTTGGAGATTTATAAAAGAATGAAGATTGAGTATTTGAAAGTGTGCTTGAAAAGAGAAAGTTTTGAAAGTTCTTGAATTGAGGAGTTTGTTCAGAGAGATTTTCAAGTACCACATATTTATTTTACCCTTTTTATTTTAGTTTTTATATATAGAGTGTTTTAAAAGAGAAGAGATTCATAAAAAGTTCAAGAGTTTTGTGGAGGACTTGAGATAAGTTTTTATCTTTTATTTTAGACTACTTTTGGTTTTAATTGAGACTTGTTGTTGGTTTAACAATGATTTCTACTTTTAAAATAAAGTGTGGTTTTGTTTTCTCCATAGAATTTGAGTTGTTTTCTTTATCATTCTTCTTAAAATGCTAAGTAATTAAGTGTTGGATGGAAGTTTTGGAGAGTATAGATCTTTAATGTTGGAAGAAGTTGTCATAAACTAAATCCATGTACTTCATTTACTTCTTGATTTGGCCAATCCAAATGTTAAAATTTATTGTGAGAACATGTAAGAACCAGGCTGGTATTGTCTTAGTCAACAATTCAAAAAAATCACATGAGGTTGTTTGAATGAAAATGTAGTTCATATGATTGAGTGTAAATAAATAGGGAAATATTTATTGAAGGGTGTAGAGTTAAAAGACATTAAAGTGACAGGTTAAAGCCCCAAACTCGTTTTATTATTTTAGGTTCTGATACGAGATTTTTTCCTCCTCTCTACTGTGAAAACGCCTTTAGTTTAAATAATTGACTTTTTAAAAATAGAAAGTTTTCCAAAAAGTATATATTAAAAAAGTGTATATTGCATAATCTCTCTATGGGTTCGATATTAGGTCTTAATTTAAAGTCCTATATTACTTGATAACAATAGGTTTACTTGCGTAGTATCCAAATATATATAAATTAAAAGTTAAATTCTTATTTTTCTTCAGAATCAAGTTTTTGATTTTGTTGCAAAATAAGGAAATATAAGTGAAAAATATAATCAAAATTATTGTTATACTGTTTCATCTAAGCAGTAAGTCAGGATCAAATTTTTGGCGCCGTTGTCAGGGAGAAATTGATTTTAAAAGTAAATTTCCATTTTTAGAAAGTGTTATTTGAACTTTAAAAGTTATTGTATCTTATTTTGAATGTGTTTATTTTTATTTTAATATATGTTATTGTATGCATAATTCATGTTCTAAAAGGCTAGTGCCCTATGATTCTGAATTAGAGAGAACTAGCAGAAAAATAAAAAAAAAATAAAAAATCTTGAAAAATCTAAAAAAAATTACGAAAATGACATACCAGAATGATCAAAATGTTGAAATTCATAAAGTGTTTAGACCTTTAAGAGATTATGTCAACCTTACTGTAGATGAACTTCATTCTAGTACTCAAAAACCTACTGTAGTGGCTAATTCATTTGAGCTTAAGCCTGCTATTATCTAAATGATATCAAATAATCAGTTTGGGGGATCACCAACTGAAGATCCAAATTTACATCTTGTCAATTTTCTAGAATTGGGCGCTACATTTAAATACGATGGTGTGTCTGATGGTGTCACAAGACTCAGGTTATTTCCTTTCTCACTGAGGGATAAAATTAAGATGTGGTTGAATTCGTTAGCACCTGGATCTATCAGAAGGTGATTTAGCACAAAAATTCCTTGCTAAATATTTTCCACCATCAAAAATTGCGATGCTTAAAAATAATGTTACATCTTTTGATCAGTTTAAAGGGGAATCTATTTATGAAGCATGGGAATGATTTAAAAAACACTTAAGAAAGTGTCCACACCATGCTATACCAGATTGGTTAATAACTCAAACTTTTTATAATGGATTAGTTGGATCTCTTAGATTAATTATCGATGCCGCTGCAGGTGGTTCGTTGATGCCAAAACCATTTCATGTTGCTTATGATTTAATTAAAGAAATTGCTACCAAAAATTTTCATTAGCCTTCTGAGAGGTTGAATCCTAAGAAAGTCGCCAATATTCATTAAACAGATGCATTTACCATGTTTGCAAATCAAGTTGCTGCAATTTTAAAGAAGTTAGACCAACTTGGAATGAATTTTCTCAACAAATTTCTATGATTGAAGAGAATTCATTAGATTGAAGAGAATTCTCTCCATGATTGAAGAGAATTCATTAGGCCAAATGGTAGATTCTCAAGCATCATTAAAAAATTTGAATGCATAAATAACAAATAGAATAACCGATATTCAAATTATTATAACCCAGGATAGAAGAACCATCCTAACTTTAACTGGAATAACCATTCGGGTGGTAATAATTGGAAATGAGGGAACAACCAAGTCAATGAGAAACTGGAACAACCAAGAGAATAATAATTATAGATCTACTTATCCTCCAGGTTTCAACAGTAATACACAAAGGAAAAGAAGTTGTCTATAGAAGAAGTGTTGTTACAAATGAGAAATCAATTACAAAGCCTAGGAGATAAAATTAGAAATATTGAGAATCAACTTGGGAAATTGCAAATTTATTAAGTAATAGATCCCAAGGAACACTTCCTAGTAATACTGAATCAAATACAAAAGACCAGAATAAAGAGCAAGTAAAAGCCGT
Organism: Phalaenopsis equestris; assembly: GCF_001263595.1. Taxonomy (NCBI): domain Eukaryota; kingdom Viridiplantae; phylum Streptophyta; class Magnoliopsida; order Asparagales; family Orchidaceae; genus Phalaenopsis; species Phalaenopsis equestris. Next base: position 215,468 of record NW_018250927.1, read on the forward strand.
TCAAATTAGAAGCGGAGTAGAGTTGGAAGGTAGGGTTCAAAAAGAACTTAAAGTTGAGAGGGAAGAAATTAAAGAATCAAATGAGGACGCTCCAAAAGATTCCGAAAGACCATTTTCTCCACTTAAAGTTAACTTAGAAAAATCACCACCTTCATTTCCTCAAAGACTTTGTCAGCAGAAGTTGGATAAGCAATTTCAAAATTTCTGGAAATATTTAAGAAGCTTACAATTAATAATTCATTTGCCGAAGCCATAGAACAAATGCCGAGCTTTGTAAAGTTTATGAAGGATATTCTCAACAGAAAAAGGAAGTTTGAAGATAATGAGACTGTTGCACTTAGTGAGGAGTGCAGTGCGATAATTCAGAAGAAGCTTCCTGAAAAGCTTAAAGATCCTGGTAGTTTTAAAATTCCATGTGCAATAGGAGAAAAATTTTATGGGAAAGCTTTATGTGATTTTAGTGTAAGCATTAACCTTATATCATGATCAATATTTAAAAGATTGGGATTAGGAGAAATAACCCCTACTACTTTAACTCTGCAGTTAGCAGATAGTTCGATAACATGCCCTAAAAAAGTTATAGAAGATGTCCTAATGAAAGTTGATCAATTTATCTTTCCTATAAATTTCATTGTGCTAGATATGGAGGAAGATGAAGAGATACCTACCATTTTGGGAATACCTTTCCTAGCCATAGGAAGAGCAATGATAGATGTGTAAAAAAGGGAATTAACAATGCATGTCTATGATCAAACTGTTACTTTTAACATTTCAAGATCAATGAAATACCCTGCAAAAGGTAAAGATGATGAATGTTTTAAAATGGATATTATAATATATCTAAGTGAATGCCATTTTAAAACGACTTATGAAGAAAAATTTGAAGTACAAGATTTGGAACACGAGCAAGAAGAGGAATTTAATCAAAGTGAAGATCTTTTTAAGGAAGATTCAAACTATGTTAGAGAAAGTTTGGAAATTTTGGACACGAAAGACAAAGAAAAATCATTTTGGCCATATATTGAAAAACCTCTAGAACTTGAGTTGAAGTTAACTTCCTGATCATTTAAAATATGTCTTTTAAGGAGATTCCTCTACTTTACCAGCTATAATTTCCTCAAAATTAACAATGGAAGAAGAAGAAAGGTTGATGAAAATTCTAAAAAATTACATTTGGATGGACAATTGTTGATATTAAAGAAATCAGTCCTTCAATTTGTATGCATAGAATTCATATAGAAGAGAACTACGAACCCGGTGTTGATCCGCAAAGGAGATTGAATCCTAAGTTAGAGGGTGGAGAATATAGTAAGCTAATAAAATTTCTAAGAAAGGAGGAGTAACTTTAACTGTGAATGGACATAATAAGTTAATACCCACTAGAAAAGTTATAGGGTGGCGAATATGCATTGATTATAAAAAATTAAATCTTGCCTCTAAGAAAGATCATTTTACATTACCTTTTCTAGATCAAATGCTGGATAGACTAGCTGGGCATAAATATTTTTGTTTTCTGGATGGATATACTAGTTATCACCAAATTCAAATATCTCCTGAGGATCAAGAGAAAAAAACTTTTACCACTCGTTATGGTACTTTTGGTTTTAGAAGAATGCCCTTTAGTTTATGTAATGCCCCTGCTACATTTGAAAGATGTATGATGGTAATTTTTTGTGATTTAATTGAAAAAGGGATTGAAGTATTCATGGATGACTTTTTCAGTTTTTGAAACTTCATTTGACTCGTGTTTAGAACATTTATCCAATGTTATTAAGCGCTGTGAAGAAACAAATTTAGTCCTTAATTGAGAAAAATATCAATTTATGGTAGTAGGAGGAATTGTATTAGGTCATCAAATATGAGAAAATGGTATGGAAGTAGATCCTGTAAAATTCAAGTGATCGTTAATCGATCTTAGATCCTGTAAAATTCAAGTGATCGTTAATTTACCTTATACAACAAATGTAAAGGAAATTAGGAGTTTTTTAAGGACATGATGGATTCTACAGGCAATATTTTAAAGACTTCTCAAATATTGCTAAGCCTTTATGCATTTACTGGAGAAAGATGCAATTTTCAATTTTGATGAGGAATGCCTAGAAGCTTTTAATTTATTAAAAGAAAAATTAATCACTCCACCAATTATAGTTTCACCAGACTCAGGAAAACCTTTTTAATTGATGTGGATGCTAGTGATTTTGCTATTGGAGTTGTTTTAGGACAAAGATATGATAAAATTTTCAAAGTTAATTACTATGCTAGTAAAACTCTTAATGAAAATCAAATTAATTATATAACTATTGAAAAAGAGTTATTAGCAATAGTATTTGCTTTTGATGAATTTAGATCATATTTGATTGGAACATATTGTGTAGTGCATACAGATCTTTTTGCTATTAAGTATTTAATGAAAAAGAAGGATGTTAAACCTAGAATTATAAGATGGATTTTTCTTTTACAAGAATTTGATTTTGAAATAGTAGATCGAAAGGGGATTGAAAATCAGATTACTGATCATTTGTCCAGGCTTGAGATAGAAAAACTACTCTGTTTTGAAAAAGAAATTAATGAACATTTTCTAAATGAAAAATTTTTCATTATTAATGAGTGGCATGTTCCATGGTATGCCGACATTATAAAATTTATTGTTAGTGATACTATACCCTATAGAATTACATAACAACAGGAGAGGAAATTTATTACTGAAGCAAAGACTCATTTTTGGGATGACCCATTTTTATATAAACTAGGAATGGATCTGATTATTTGATGATGTGTACCATTAGAAGAAACTTACAAAATTATCCAAAAATCTCATAATTATGATTTTGGAGGACATTTTGGTGTTGATAAAACAACATACAAATTTCTACAATCTCGATTCTATTGTCCTAAAATTTTTAAAGATGTTAATGCTTGTATCAAAACTTGTGATCAATGTCAAAGAATAGGCAGTATTTCAAGAAGAAATGAGATGCCCCTCAATTATATGCTAGAAGTTAAAATATTTGATGTTTGCGAATTAGATTTCATGGGACCATTTATACAATCTTTCAGAAATTTATATATTCTGTTAACAGTGGACTATGTATCCAAATGGATAGAAGTTGTTTCTTTACCTTGACGTGATGCTTAAAGTGTTGCAAAATTTTTGAAAACGAACATATTTTATAGATTTGGGATGCCGAGAGTTATCATTACTGATGGGGGAGGTCATTTCAGAAATGTCATAATGAAAAAGTTATTAAAGAAATATCATATAAATCATATAATTGCTACTGCTTACCATCTTCAAACAAGTGGCTTGGTTTATTTATCTAATTTGGGAAATTAAAAGAATTGTGGAAAAATCTGTGAATCCAACAAAAATGGATTGGTCAGTCAAACTTGACAATGCTTTGTGGGCTTATAGGGCTGCATACAAAACTCCTATAGGAATGTCCCTATACAGGCTAATATTTGTAAAAGTGTGTCACATACTAGTTGAACTTGAGCATAAAGCATATTGAGCTATTAAAAAATTTAATTACAATTTGAAGGTTGCTGTTGAGAAAAGATTATTGCAATTGAATGAGCTTGAAGTAATGAAACTTATGAGAGTGTTAAGATTTATAAAGAAAAGATGAAGATGTGGCATGATCGAAGGATTCTTACTAAAAATTTTTAGTCAGGGAAACAAGTTTTGCTATATAATGCAAGGTTAATATTATTTCTAGGAAAACTTAAGTCCAGGTGGATGGGCCCATTTATTGTGATAAAAGTTTATCCTTATGGAGTTGTGGATACAAAGATCCTAAGTCTGAGAAAATATTTAAAGTTAATGGACATAGGCTGAAAACTTATTTTATAAGGGATCAACATAAGTTTAATGATGACATGATGTTGGGTCAACCAGAATAAGCACTGGTTACATTGGGCTGATGATGTAAAATCAAGCGCTTTGTGAGAGACAACCCATAATTATTAGAGTCTTTTTATTTTGATTGTTGTTTTATGTGTGATTAAGAAAATTAGGGTAGTATTTTTGAGACTATTATGTGTTAGTACTGATTTTAAGATTTTATTTAGTAACTTAGACATGTTAGAATAAGAATTTGGACGTTAAGTTGACTAGTGCAAAAATGTGCACTAGCGCTTAAGTGCAGCAGTTTTAACACATGCAAAATTCAGATTCTAGAAGGGAAAACCACCAATTAGTTTGGAAAAACATGCTAAGAGAGTTCCTAGACGTGCCTAGGAGTTATTGGAAGGATTTAGGCTTATAAATAGAAGGGTCTGTGAAGGAATTTCACCCCAGATCATTTCTAGCCCTAAAGTCTAAGAGAGAGATTTTGAGATGATGCCTTCATGAGAGATGGATTTGAAGAAGAAGGAAGAGACCAAGAGGAAGAAATTCATTATGCAAAGTGCACAAGAGATGTATAACGGTTTCTTAGACGTTAGTATTGAAGGGATATAAGAGAAGATCAACAAAATTGAGAAAACCATGTCTTTACTGGAGATTAAGGTATTGGAGATTCATGCACATCTTGAGCATATTTAATGGCAATTAAAAATGCAATTTAGCCACACTAGTTACATAGAGAAAGTGGATAAGGAGATGTTTCTTAAGCAAAAGTGGATTGAAGAAGATTGTATCAGAGCACGTCACCACCGTCCGTTTTATTAACTTTATATTCCAATTGCCCCAGGAGAGACTAATGAAAGACCTGAGTTTTTCCCATCAAATGAAGAGTTGACTTAAGTTCTATGTTTGATTTTATTTGTTTGGAGTCATTGTGATCACATGTTAGTGTTTACTTTTAGTGTTTACGACTTTTTATGAGTTTAATCATAATATGAGTGTTAATTGTTTGAATTTAGGAAATTTTCTCATCCGAAACTATGTGGAGTGAGAATTAGGTCGTAATTGTATTTGTACTCGTTTGTGAATTAATATAAGTTTGTTTGTGTGAAAATTTGTGTTATTTTTAGCCTCAAATTGAAATAGCTAAAAATAGTCATTTAAGTTCTATGAGGCCATTTATGGGTCTTAGGCAAATAGTGCATTATACTTTAATTTGAAAATTTTAAAAATCGTCCATTGACTCCTAACCTCCACATCTCACGCTTAAGCTCGAGCTAACCCAAGAGGCAGGAGCCTAAGCGCCACTTATCTGTGCTTAAGCGCCAGTTCACATAAACATGTTTGCGAACTATTAAAAGTGAAAATTTAGCCCGAAAATCACCATCTTTAATGCCACCGTCACCTTCAACCTCTCGAGTTCATGATTTTTGAGGATTAGGACACATCTAAAGTGAAGATTTCTTGGTGTAATTAAGTGAAATTTGCTAGACCCAAGTTCCTTGATGTAAGAGCTTTACTTCTCTGCAAAATATTTGGATTTTCATTATGTATTTTGAGCAATTTAAAAATCCACTATTCATGGTGAAAAATGAGGAAAAATCTATAGAAATTGCATGGGAAGTTTAGTTTGTGCCTTTGGAAGTTTAGTTTACTAGTTTAGACTTGATTTTTGAAGATATTTTTGGAATTTATAAAATTTGTAGAATGACATCAAGAATGAAGAGGAGCAAAGGAAAGAGCCCTTTCGATTCGAGTAAATTTGTTAGTTCAAAGGCTCAAGATCGGTACAGTGAAGCATTTCAATCACGAAAATTGATTCAAGAGCGTTGTTTTAAGAATCTAGGTGGAGAAGTAGAAGATCTAATTGTTCGCCGACAGTGGGAAAAATTATGTTGTCTTTCTGTTGTTGTCATTATTTCTATTGTTATAGAGTTCTATGCTAACCTCCCTGAGGCTGAAGACGATAGAGTGATGGTTTGAGGAAATTTGGTACCTTTTCACCGGAGATAATCAACTTTTTTTATCATCTACCACCTGACACCTTATGTTTTTATGCAAATTATAGTCCAACTGAGGCGGAGTTAGACGAGATTATTGCTTATGTGACTGTTGGAAGAGGACTTTTGAAGATCACTAATGAAAGAAGAGTCAATTTTTTGACTCCAAAGATATGTGCACCTTCAAAGGTTTGACAACATTTTATTTTTGCTCGTCTGCTACCAACAAATCATCTCAGAGAAGTGACTAGAGGGAGAGCGATGTTAAATTATTGCATTCAGAAAGGAAACTCATCAACATTGGAGCTTTGATCTATCAGACTATCATCAGTTCTGCCACAGTTGTTACTATTGCAGGTCTGGGATTTGCTTCCTTGATCTTTTCTTAGTGTGAGAAGTGACCGAACTTTTTTTGTAAATCAACAATTACAAGAATTTGATGACGTTACTAAAAGATTTAAATTCCAGCAACGATGCCAAAAACTTTACTGTGACTTTATATATTTAAGTTTGATTTAATAATGATGTATAGATATAATATTCAATAATGTTAAATTCGAATTTGTCATCGCAAGTATACATATCGCTCAAGTAATATAGGGCTCTAATGGAGTCCTAGATATCGATCCCACAGGGAGAAATAGAATACTACGAACTAAGATTTAATAAAAAGTAAAACTTCAACTACAACGACGTTCAAATTGCTTATCTGTCACTAATAGGAAATTGAAATAAGTAGATAATTTGGATAATAACTAATTATAGAAAATAACTTTTAATTGTGAGATTCAACATATAAGAAAGCATCCTTCTCCTTGCCACGAAATTATAGTGAATGTATAAAATGAATTAGTTCAATTTATATTGTGTCGAATGGGAGCATACCTATTCTTTTCCCTTTGGTCTAGGCATAAATAACATTGACTAATCCTATGCTTGGTTACTGATTCTGTGGCTAGGCTGGGAGGATACCGGCTCTCACTTCGGAGCTCCCACGTTCCCCTCACCTAAGGGCTAACATCTACACATCAGCACCCAAACGATAGGACCGAATTGGGGATTTTAGTCTGTCACTCTAAAATCTCCAATTCTACGC
>NW_018250927.1:222595-223529 GCF_001263595.1 Phalaenopsis equestris
GGCTTCACCAATTCAAATCACCATTTCACAAATCTCGAGATAAGGAGAAAGATAGAGAAAACTACTCAGAACTCATGGGGAAAGCACAACACAATTTGGAATTCATATATAAAATCAAAGCCATACAAACTATAATAACTAAATAACTTAACTCTAAATTTCTCCCTAAGAACACTCCTCGAAGATCCTCTGAATCTCTTCCTTTCTTTACAACACACAGAATTCCTCTTCAAAGTAGCGAGGAAGAAATCTCTCACTTTCCTTACTCTCTTACAATTTCGTGAAGAATTCCTCACAGTTATACGCTCCAGCAAGCTTTCTACGCACTAATGGATCCTTTTTTACCTCTAGGAATCCAAAAGTCTCTCTTCCTATATCTTCCAAAAGCTTAAAATTTTTGGCCAAAATGTTCTCTTTAAAGATGTGGATGAGTTTTCTCAAGAGTTGCTTACGCACCCCTCCAAAATCCGGCCTTATCCATTGTCCAGGAGTCGCTTACGCACCCCTCCAAAATCCAGCCTTATCCATTATACGTGTCACATAACCGTCAATCCCTCCGTCGGCGGCCTCGATGGCGCCGTCGGTGCCCTTCTGGAGAATTTGTCTTGTAGCCTCAGGAAAATCTCACCGTCAGCGGCCTCGATGGCACCATCGGTGCCCTAGTGTATTTCTCCATATTTTGGTCATTTTTGCTCCAAATTCACTCCGTTTTTGCATATTTTTGCTCCATTGACCCTAATTCATTATTCCTGTAACAAAACATCAAAAATACATTTCTTTAAAGTGCAATAACATTAAAAACAGTTTAAAAGAAGTATAAAAATCTCAACCTATTTTCCTTTGGTCAAAATCCCCAAACTTAACTATTACTTGTCCTCAAGTAATTTTAGTACTATATAAAAGTTATGATCTACTACAGTAATATTTTAATTCA
>NW_018250927.1:223539-225345 GCF_001263595.1 Phalaenopsis equestris
GTCCTATATAAAAGTACGATCTACTGCAGTAATATTTTAATTCAGAAACCTTATAAGTTTGATTTAGATAAATATCATAGTGAGCTTTTTATAAGAAATTCAAGTAATTGAATTAACTATGTATCCATCAGATTATCTAGTCATCAAGTTTTAAGAGTTCTAGTTTTCTATTTATTTCAAGAATGACTATAGATTGTAATATTAAGTCACTTAGAATATCCAAAAGATAAGAACTTCATGAGAACTCTATTAGTAAAAACAGTGAAGCCAATTTTTGATTAGGCAGATCCTCAAGCTTCACCTCACTTTCATTTTTCTTTTTTTTTTTTTTTTTTGATTGTTTTCAATCCTATATAATTTTCCTTTTCTTTTCAGGGATTGTTTTCAATCCTTTCTTTTTCCTTTTTCAAGTGAGAATTACTACATCTGGATAGCCTTTAACGATTTTGAACTTCACTTTTCTTTCCCTTAATTTGAAACTTAAAGTATTCCTTTACCTTATAAATGTTTCATAGTTTTTACGTCATTGAGCCTCAATCTTTTCTTCTCAAATGAATTTCTAGATCCTTAATACTTCAAAATATAGTTTCCTTTAATTTAAATAGTTAACTATAATCTTATTCTCTTATACTAAATATATTAAGTTACAAAATTAATTTTCATTACAAAAATATTTCTTTAAATCTACCATAATATTTAAATAGTTACAAAAATATAGTTACTTGAATTAAATTCACTACATAAAATTATATAAATAATTTCTGAAAATATTGACATAGAGGACATCTAAGGTATTCGCCAGGTTAAGAGTAGGGAGCAGGTCCATGCAACCTTCTTAATGTTTGGTAAAAGGCCTTGGGTCCACTTAAACTTTATTATGTTGCTTAATAATTCATCCTAGGAACAACCTGCTGCTCAGTGAACATTGATGTCTTGATTATTTCCAAGAATAAGGTAACTGTCATTTACCTTTCAATTTGAAAATTATGTGGGTGAAGACCCTTTAGGAGACAAATTAGTGTTTTTAAGAACACTTAGCCTAATTTTAGTCCTAATTGGACTTGTGGTGTTTTAAAAGAGTTTGATTATGTTGATTTTTCTAATACTCTTTTAACAAGTGGATTTCAACTTAAGTTCGCTACTAAGTTCTTAGAACCTAAGTGAATGTATTAAGTGTGTGTATTGATTTTGAAAAGATTTAAAACTTTAGTGATCATTATCAAGATCATTTAAACGTCATTTTGAATATCAAATTCAGGAAATATAACATCAGGTTCTCCTCTGTAGTGTCGGGCCTGAGCATCATAATAGGCTATCTCAAACTCAGAATGCCTCTGCAGGTAATCACTATCATATTCATGTCGGCTTTCTAAACCTCCAATACTCTCATTTATCAAATCTATGCTCTTCCGCTGTAAGGTCAACTCATTCGTCAAATCTGCTAAGGTAGGGGAGCTAGAAGGAGGAGGAGGGTCATACTTGTAGAGGGAACATCTCTAATAGTACAAGGTTCCTGACTCCTACTTCCAGTTCTCCATTTCTCATGGGATACATAAGTTTTCAAATTTGATCTACTAATGTGTTTCATAGGGTGAACCCACTCTTCATCTCCAGCTTCCACTCCAAAAAGTTGGCAAAGTGCGTAAATAAGTCCAGGATGTCCTAGACCTCCACTAGTCTCACTCCTTGCCGTAGTCAATATATTCTTAAGAATTATTCTCCTCACATTTATAGTTTTGTTATTCTGAATACATAAATTCAGAATAGCTCTATCTCTAGTTACCTCACTATGGTGATAGGTCGGTA
>NW_018250927.1:225648-227322 GCF_001263595.1 Phalaenopsis equestris
CTTTATTGGTGGTGTAACAAAAGTTTTCCCATTTTCACTCGGCAATAACCTGTTTTATTTCTCCTCCCGGACTCTCGAAAACTCGATCTTGAATACATTTTTTTCCTTGAAGTATCGAAGTGAATCGAGTTTGAGCCATCACATTGTCGAAGCGTGAATCGTCGAACTCAACTCTTCTCTTTTGACGTGGAGCCATTTTTAATCTAATCAAATCAAAGAAAATTTCCAAAAATTACTTCTAATATGTAAATAATGGCTTCCAATGGTACTTCAAAGAGTTCAGCATTAAGATCCATGAATTTCTTCCAAGATTTTCTTCATATTTTCAAATTTTCGAATTTCCTCAATGTGGAAGAAATACACAGTAAAATCAAATATATTTAGCTTGGAGTGAAGCTCTTACCTAAAGAAGATCAAATCCAGTGTCAAAAAGCCTTGAAATCATCTCCCAATCCAAGATCTATCAAGCCCTAATTCGAAAATGGCATTTTTAGGAGGAAGGGGATGATAAATAGTGGCGGTTGACCGGTCAAAATCGCGGTTAAAGATATATTTTTGTGATCTCACCAACAGCGGGGTCGATGGCACCGTCGGCGCGCTCTACTGTATTTTTAACACAAGTCTCGGGAAATTCCTGCCGTCGGCGGTGTAGATCGAGGGCGCCGTCGGCGGGCTCTATTGATTTTGTCCAAATTCCGTATTTTTATGATTTTGATCAATTCTAAGCCTAAATGACATCCGTTTAATCTTTATAAACATAATTTTAAATAGTTAAATGATGTACTTAACACATACAGACTTTCACAAAACAAAACATCACATATATAAATAAATTCCAAGAGATAAATTAAACGTTACATAACACAACTAAATTAGGTATTTTCTCAACCTCAATACATTAATTCAGCGTCGCAATCCAAGCTACAACACTCAAAATGCTGAAAACAAAATGTTCTATGCTTAGTCTCAACTATACAGAGATCTTTAAGCATAATTCTAAAGCAAAGCAAATATAAAGTTCAAATCTAAACACAGAAGCATAAATGTAACATATGAGATCTACTACTCATCAAATTCTGTGCTCGTTTCTCCTCTGAGATCACCCATTGATTGCACATGGACGAAGAGGTTATAGAAGGGTCGGAATGGAAACTCTTCAGTAGAATCCTCTTCATCAGTCGTATCAAGCTATCCGCATTTTGGAATTATCAGGGCAATTGGACGCCATAGGAATGAAATTGAAAGAGTTTTTCTTCATTTTTGTGAAGAAAAAATGAACTAGAGTTTGAATTTTGAGTTTAAAAAGACTATTCCCGCCCAAAAAATCGTAAAAAACCGCTCATCGGACACAAAAAATCGCCTCTTAGCGGTCTCGCAGTCAGCGGCATCGAGGGCGCCGTCGGTGCACTTCTGTATTAATTTTTGCCTAGACTCTCAGGAAAATCCCACCGTCGGCACAGTCGAGGGCGCCGTCGGTGCCCAAGGCAAAACTTTCACAGTTTCGCTCAGGTCCGCATGCGTCGTAATTTTTCTTTATGGATCCAACTTTTAAGATATTTGAAGGGTAAATAAGAGTAGTAGAGCTTAATGCTACTATAAACTAGCAATAAATTCAAATAAAAACTACCATAATCGCAATAAAGATAAATATAAATATGGGTTGCCTCCCATAAA
>NW_018250927.1:228009-234744 GCF_001263595.1 Phalaenopsis equestris
ATTTTTCTGTCAATCTCTGAATATATTTATTCCTAAAATGGGATCCTCCGTCAGTAATAATCATCCTAGGCATTCCGTATCTAGTGAAATTATTTTTCATTAAAAATCTTGAAACACTTTTAGCGTCACAGCGAGGTAAAGCTTGTTCTTCAATCCATTTAGAGACGTAGTCTACTGCAATTAATATATTTAAGTTACCAAATGAAGGAATAAATGCTCCCATAAAATCTAATCCCCAAACATCAAAGATCCAAACTTCCAATATGAAATTTAGAGGCATTTCATTTCTTCTAGATATATTGCCTACTCGTTGACATCGATCACAAGTTTTTATATATCTATAAACATTTCTAAATATAGTAGGCCAATAAAATCCAGCTTGTAAAAATTTATAAGCAGTTTTATCAATCCCAAAATGTCCTCCAAATTCAGAATCATGACATTTTTGAATAATCAGTTTCGTTTCTTCATAAGACACATCTCCTCATAATCCGATCCTTACATTGTTTATATAAATAAGGCTCATCCCAAAAATATGCTTTTGCATCATGAATGAATTTCCTTTGCTGTTGTAATGTCAGCATAGGTGGCAAAATATCACTTACAATATAGTTAATAATATCAACATACCATGGCATTTTCCACACACTAACATTATAAAGCTGTTCATCAGGAAAACTGTCTGCAATTTTATTGTCAACATCAGATAGTTCATGGTTTTCTAATCTTGACAACTGATCAGTAATTTGATTATTAGTTCCCTTTTTGTCAATAACTACAAGATCAAATTCATGCATCAATAATATCCATCTAATCAGCCTTAATTTGGCATCTTTCTTTTGCATCAAATATTTAATAGCAGGGTGATCAGTGTGCACAATACATTTAGCTCCAATTAAATAAGATCGAAATTTATCTAAAGCATACACAATTGCTAGTACTCTTTTTCAGTAACAATATAGTTAATTTGTGCATCATTAAGAGTTCTACTAGTGTAGTATATAACTTTAAAAATCTCTTCATACCTTTGTCCAAGAACAGCTCCAATAGCATAATCACTAGCATCAAACATCAGTTCAAATGGTTTCTCTCAGTTAGGTGAAACTATAATAGGGGCCGTGATTAATTTTTCTTTTAATAACTCAAAGGCATTTAAACAGCTTTCAGTAAACTCAAATTTCTTTTCCTTTTCTAAAAGTTGGCATAGAGGTTTAGTAACTTTTGAGAAATCTTTAATAAAATGCCTGTAAAAACCAACATGTCCCAGAAAACTTCTAACTTCTCTTACACAGTAGGAGGTGTTAGTTTAAATATAACTTGGATTTTTTCAGGGTCCGTTTCCAGACCATTTTCCAAAATTTTATGCCCTAACACAATTCCTCCTGCAACCATAAATTGACATTTCTCCCAATTTAGAACTAAATTAGTTATTTCGCATAACTTTAAAACTTTTTCAAGATAAATTAAGCATGCGTCAAATGATGTTCCAAATACAGAGAAATCATCCATAAATACTTCCAGCCCATCGTCAATTAACTTACTAAATATGGACATCATACATAATACCTAAATTTCAATTTTTGCTTACATGCCTCTGATATCTATGCATGACAACAAGTTTTTCACATTTTAGAAGTTAAATTGGTCATATTTTTTTTATGTAAAGATTTGGGTAATATGAATAGAAAAAGGAAAAATTAGGTCTTAGTTATGCAAAAACATATGAATTGAATGGTATGCATGTACATGTGCCTTTTTAAAAATATGCCTTATAAATTTCTTTTAAAAACATCCTTTAAAAATTAAAAAAATATATATATGAGAAAACCGCCATAGCCGACACCTCGTGTGTTTTCTTAATTACTATTTCTTCAATCGCTCGGCTAGACATGGTTGCAGCTAGCGAGGGCTGAAAACCCTAAACAGCAAGCGTGGCGGCCTATCCCGAACATTTTTTACTTTAATGCCGTAATGGGCCACTGGCCCACGTATTAAATACTAAACTGCACAGAAACAAATAATTGCATTGTTTAAGAAATTTGAAGTTTATTGGGTTCTTAGAGCGTTTCTATCATTTTTATGAAAAATGTCTGAATTTACAATTATTAGCCACATGTATTATTCGTCTAAACAATCAATTTTTTATGAAAAACAAAAATTTATGTATGTCCATTTTAACCTTATTAATTATGCTGAATGCATTAGTAACTAAAATGCTAAATTTTAATGTTAATAAAAACTAGCCTAGCTTTAAGAAAACGTTAAAATAATTTAAAAAAAAAGTGGTAATTATGGGCCAAATATGTGAGAACAAGTTGTAACCAGGAGGGCAAATCTGCCAAAACACTCAACTAGTAACAGCCAATATCATACTCTATAAAGAAATTAATTGAGTAGGTGGGGAATAGGTTTTGAAGCTTTAAATTCCTTTCCGTCACCTTCCACTTAAGGAGCCCTATGAGAAATGCCAACCGAATTTATGTATACTTTGACTTAATCCCTCCGCCATGTCATATTTAATTATTAAACATGTAGCCCCGAAGAAATTATTTCATCCGAACGTTCGCACATCTAGACTACAAATCATGAGGTACTATATCATCATTCACCTAACTTGAGAACGACTTAGCACACCGTCATTTATAGTGCCGAATTTATGGCCGTGCATGCATAATTTTTTCTAATAATTTTAAGAATATTAACACACTGATGTGGTGTTACTTCATTTTTAATATGTAGATAACATTTCATAATATATGATTTTTCAAAACATTCATAATTATAAGCTATTCAATGCTTTCACTTAAATATTTTACTATTATGGGGTTAAAAGAAGGAGCTTTTTAATCTTCAAGTACAACACGCGTGATGAGCCGAAGGGGTCTATCCTTTGCTGGCACACAAGGCGCTTATTCACTGGGCAACAAAAATAAAATAATAAAAAAACTTAGAATATGGCAAACTAATAAAAATATTAATACATGAAAATAGAAAAAATGAGTGGGAATGGAGAAGAGAGGAGGGATGCGAAATTGCTTGCAGAGGGATCTGAATATATAGTCGTATATAATGGAGAAGGGAGTGCTTTTTGAAATTTTTACATTATTTTAATAAATCCAATTAGATAACGGATTAAGTGTAGATTTGGCGCAGGAGCAGAGGAGAGAGAATGAGAAGGGGAAGAGAGAGAAGGAAAAGGATGTGAGGGAGAGAGAGAGAGGGTGACGAAGGCTTTAAATAAGGGCTCATGGCCCGTGATAGAAGAGGCAAAGCAGTAGTAGTGTCTACTTCTAACGCATCTTGTATTTCTCCTTCTTCCTTCGTTGACAGAGAGAGAGAGAGAGAGAAACAGAGAGGCTATGGAGGGGAAGAAATCATTTGTTGATGATCTGTTCCCGAGAAGAGAAGCAGCGAAGTCTGATATACTCAGCTCCATATTCCCGCCACCAACAACTGTAACTTACTCTGCTTCAACCCCTGCATATGAAAGCCTGTACTCTGCTTTGTTAGATAGCTATGAATTAGATCTTTTCTTTTTTATTGTTTTTCATAAATTTTAGTTGAAAATGAAGGATTTTGAATTTTGGCATTTATGTAATTATGTTATTTCATTGTATTTATGTTCGTCGTGAAGTATCCTGTAGTATTTTCCTTTGATCTTCGTTATGTAAGAGGTTAATAAATATATATTTATTAGCATTTCTTTTCTTTTTTAGGGAGGTGGAAAGGATTCTTCTCATTCAGATTTCAATGGGACTTGGAGAAAACAGGGAGGTGAGGTTTTGATATCATGTATTGAGCTTGTTTTCTGTAGCTTTTGCTGCTTCCATACACGCTCTGTTGTGTAGCTCAGTTTTTATTTTGTTTTTTTCCTCTTTTTGCTGCTATTTGATGATGAAGTTGTTGCTAATATCGTTGCTTGGAAGGTGATTGATTTAATTGTGTTATTATTTCGGTTTTGGGACAAGGTTAGAGCAATGGAGAGCAAAAAAAAGTTTCTTTTTTATTTTTTGGCTTGAAACTGATGCATTATTCGCCTAAATATCTGATCCACTGTACATTTTTGGAGAGTGATTGCAGACAAAAATGGGATTTTTTTTTTCTTTTTTGGGCAGATAAGTTTATAAATTTTAGCTTTTCTAATTATGATGTAGCCGACTCCGGGGGTAATGATGATTATGAAGATTATGAGGTGGGATATATCAAACATGTAATAATGCATTACTTATAAAAAATATATAATCCCCACTAATAAACTCAATTTTTTGAAAGAAATTAAATTTGATTATGGGTACATTTGAACCAAATTATAAATGTTTTATTTTATCTGTCTTAAAACGTTTTTTTTCCCGACAAAATATTATCTTATTTATTAAAAATAATATTTTTTCTACTTAAGCTTTTTTTTTTCAACACAAAATTATTCATTTAATTATTTTTCCCGACAAAATATTGTCTTATTTATTAAAAATAATATTTTTTCTACTTAAGCTATCTTTTTTTCTTGTAATGTCTGTTGTCTAGCTCAGATATGTATTTGTTACATTATTTATGTCTGAAATATCCTATGTACATTTATTCGGTCGTGTACTATATATAAAAATGTACAACATTAGCTGATATAGTACTAATTTAAATATAATTATATTTTAGAAAATTAGCATTGATATAAAAAGTCTCGATTTGAATGCTTTGATTTCTTCTCTAAATTATCATTTCTTTTCTCAAATTCTATGTTTTAAGTACTTCTGCTGCTTATTTCGGAGAGTATACAGATATAAGCTCCCATTGGTTAGTAAATTTGTGATTAAATTGAAAAACATTAATATTCTTGTTGTAAAATGTAAATATAATTAATCATAGAAAGATTTACATACATACCACTCATATCCTATTTTTTGTGATATAAATGTAAAAAAATAAATTTATGTGTTGAATATTGGATGTTATTTATGTAAATAATAACCCTTAATATTTTTGATCTTTTTTTTTTTCTAAAGAGGTCTTAATCATTAATAGAGACTGGTATAGTGCTTGTCAAATTTCAATGTAGAAATTTCATGCATCTCTTATCATTTCAATTGCTTTCAGTTGATGTTGCTTATGCTGAAAACTTTGTGCCGTTAACAAATAAACTATTGACAAACTTGGGTCAAAGTCAAGTTTGATTTGCACAAGTTTTATATGGTCATTACTTTTAAAAAGAAAATATTCTAGAATTTATTAGTTAATTTCTTACAAAAATTTTAAAATAAATCTGATGACTATAATTTTACACGAAGAAAGAAAAATGAAATAAAATAAAATAAGGGGGTTCTTATGCATTTATCGATCTCACACCTTAACTTTCATTTTTACAAACCAACCATCATCATCCAACTTGCCTTTTTCACCATTCTCCACACTTTCAGCCATAGATTGGGTGCTGATTTTGTAAAAATGAGAATTTGGATGTGGGATAGGTGAATGCATAAGAATTGGGCGTGTATATAAATTTCTAGTACAAATAATAAAAACAGAGATGTAATTTATTATTTCAAAAATCTGAAAAGTAAAAACTTGCAAAATAATTTCTTTTTACAGAAGGAAATAGCCGTGGAAGCCCAAGCAAAAACCAGAGCTCGGGCAAGAAGTACAGCAACCCAGTCTATCTTTATGAACTACAAGAACCCTGTCTTATGAGCTCCTCTGTGTATTACGGTGGACGGGATGACTTCATTCCAGAATCTTCCACCTCCAATAATTCCTCAACCTATTTTAATGTAAGTGAAAATTTTGATTAAATTTTTAATTTTTTTATTCGAGTATTAAAACATCAGATTATATATCCATTGAGGGAGTGTGCCTGAAATTATATGCAGTGCAAAGCGGATAAGGAGGATGATTCAGCCGATACAGATGTCGCGACGAGAGGGGATTGGTGGCAAGGTAAGATTACTAGTTTTTTGAGGGAATTTGTCCGATGCTTATATTTAATTCATTTAGCTCGTTTTCTTATTGCTATTTTATTTTCAGGTTCGTTTTACTACTGAAGATATTTTCAGCGTCTGTGTTACAATAGTTTAATCCATAACAGGTATTTTTTATATGCATTTACCCATTCAAATCTATGAATAAGATTTCAGTATAAAGCCACGCAGTCAGTTTTGTAGAAATTAATAAGATTATATATATATATATATATATCATTGTTATGTTGTTAATAGTATGTCTACATATTTAAGATGTAGGCAATTTGATAAAAAAATAAGCATAAGTCATCAAATAAAATTTTTAAATGAATATTTTAAACTACTCAGAACTTATGGCGAAAGCACAACACAACTTGGAATTCATATATAAAATCAAAGCCATACAAACTATAATAAGTATATAACTTATCTATAAATTTCTCCCCAAGAACACTTCTCGAAGTTCCTCTAAATCTCTTCCTTTCTTTACAGCACACAGAATTCCTCCTGGAAGTAGCAAGGAGGAAGAAATCTCTCACTTTCCTTCCTCTCTTACAATTTCTTGAAGAATTCCTCACAGTTATACGCTCTAGCAAGCTTTCTAAGAACTAATGGATCCTTTCTTACCTCCAGGAATCCAAAAGTCTCTCTTCCTATATCTTCCAAAAGCTTACAATTTTTGGCCAAAATGTTCTCTTTAAAGATGTGGATGAGTTTTCCCAAGAGTTGCTTATGCACCCCTCCAAAATTCGGCCTTATCCATTGTACATGTCACATAACCGTC
>NW_018250927.1:234803-249328 GCF_001263595.1 Phalaenopsis equestris
TCCTGTGCCCTTGGGAAAAGCTCGCCAGCCGCGGCCTCGATGGAGCCGTCGGCGCCCTAGTGCAAAATTTGTTCTGTAACCTCGGGAAAATCTCGTCATCGGCGGCCTCGATGGCGCCGTCGGTGCCCTAGTGTAATTCTCCACATTTTGGTCCTTTTTGCTCCAAATTCGCTCCTTTTTTGCATCTTTTTGCTCCATTGACCCTAATTCATCATTCCTACAACAAAACATAAAAATTATCTTTCTTTAAAGTGCAATATCATTAAAAACAGTATAAAAGAGGTATGAAAATCTCAACCTATTTTCCTTTGGTCAAGAAGGTTGGTGTTAAATATGATGATGGGAAGAAGTATTGTTATATGTAAGGCCCATCACTATGGTGAATGTGAAGGCTTATACTGAGCATTCCATTTTTGACTGGAGAGGAGGATTTTCTAGGAGTTATGGAATGGAGACTTTTGCTGCTTCTACCTCTGCTGCTTCAACATTTAAACCATCTACCTCACTTGTTTCTACATCTAGAGGTGAGTTTACTGAGACCTGAGATGCAATACTACAAAAGATGATGGAAAATATTAACTTTACCCCTGATAAAGTTCAGAATTTAGAGCGTTTTGCAGATCGTACAGATAAACATAATAGGAGAAAGAGTGAGTATGAAGAGAAATTTCACTCGTCTCTGGAGAGCCTAATTAGAGGTGACCCAGGACCCAGGGGTGCAATTACTTCCATATCCTCGATATCTTAATTATGAGCCTGCCGAAAAATGGTATAGTGGTGATTTAGAAGATGGGGAGTAGGAATGAGAGATTTTTGTACTGAGAGATTTTTTTGTTTGTATTATGTTGAGGACTTTGTGGTCTTGGTACTGCTACATTTGCATCTGTGTGTTGATTTAGATTATGTGTTGTGTTTTGGATTTTTTTATTTATTTTTTTTATTGTTGTTGTGATGTTTCTGTTAGTTAATATTTTGTTTTTAAATTCTAGCATAGTAACTGTTGTGAGTTTTGTGATTTAGTTAGTTTAGAACTTTACTTAATTTTATGTCGTTTGAAAAGATAAAAAATCTTTCTAACTTAGATCTTAAATTTAAATTTTAGAAACTACTACTTTGTATATTTCTTTTATCATGTTTGTGTGTTTGTTTTTATGTTGAGATTTTGAAGTCAAACTTAGTGTGTTAGTTTTCTTTTATGTTTATACCCCCTTCTTAGAAGTCTATTGAATCTCTACATATTGAATTGAAATGAAAATATTAGAAAATTTGATCAAATTTAATTTTACTCCTGTTTTTTTTAGTTTTTCTACTTGTATCATTAGGGTTTAAAAATTCATGTTAGCATGTTATTTAAAATTTTCATTCCTACTTATATATATCTGATGCTAAAATGTTTAATCTGTTTACTATGCTACAAGTGAATTTGGCTTTAAAAGAAAAAAAAATGATTATGTATATGAAGTTATATTAGGGAAGTAAAATTTGATTTTAGAAATGAGTAAATAAATTTAGTTGAAATTTTTTTAGTTATGAAGAAAAACTTTAAGTTAAAAGTTCTTAGTGTAGAAAATGTTTAATATCGTGTAACTATCTTTAGTAAGAAAAATTGTATTTTTGAAAAATTTAGATAATTTAGACTTTTATTTTGCATACTTCATTTTCTTTTATTAAAATAATTTTCAATACTATTGTTATATTTATAAGTAAAAGACTTATATAAAGACTTTGCTTTAAGAAAGGAGAGAAGTGGAATTCAAATTTTTTAAAGGCCTATCCAAATATAGTAATCCTTGCCTGAAAAAGAAAAGAAAAAGAAAAGAAAAAAAATAAGAGAATGTTGTTAAGAGAAGAAAAAGAAAAAGAAAAAAAAAGAGAAAAAGTTAGGGAGAAGAAGCTTGAGGATTAGTACCTAATAAAAAATTTGTTCCACATTTGATCTTTTTAAAGTATAAGGCTTGAGAAACTCTTAAGCTTAGGGATAAATTATTTAAAATAAAATTTTTTAAGAAGAGAAAATAAAAGGACTAAATTCTAAATTTGGAAAATCTATAATATTTCTGAATTAGATAAGAACTTATATTTTTATCTTTCTTAACTTTTAAGAATTTCCAAACTTTAAGTTGGTCTCAATCACTGAATATTTTTTCTAAATTGGACTACTATATTTCTAAATCTAAATTTTAGTAACTCCTAAAGAAACTCATATACATATCATACTTACTTAGTTTTTAAGGATTGAAGTGTCACTTGAGGATAAGTAACTTCTTAAGTTTGGTGGATTTTGATACATTTAAAATATATAGTATTTGTATACATATTTTTATACCTATTTTTGAGATATTGCACTTTAATAAAAGGAATTTGTGTGTTTTTCTTTCAGGCACAATCAAATGGATGGAAAATGCTAAAAAGAGTGAAAAAGGGTCAAATTTGGAGCAAAAATGAAGAAACTGCAAAAATGAACTAGGATGCCTAAGTGCCCAAGTTTGACGCTTAGGCGCCAGCACGCTTAAGCCCTAGAGGCCCCGCGCTTAAGCGCCAGTGGCAGTTATTGGATGAGTAATCTCATTTTTTGCGAATTTTGAAGAGGTTATTTAGGCACCCATTAGCTTAATTGGTGGTTACAACCACCATGGATGAAAACTATTACGAAAGGGGGCATCTCTTGGAGAAATACATCGAATCAAGACATATTTTGAAGAGATACCAAGGCACATATTGGAGATTTATAAAAGAATGAAGATTGAGTCTTTGAAAGTGTGCTTGAAAAGAGAAAGTTTTGAAAGTTCTTGAATTAGGGAGTTAGTTCGGAGAGATTTTCAGGCACTACATATTTTTTTTATCATTTTTATTTTAGTTTTTATATTGAGAGTGTTATAAAAGAGAAGAAATTCAAAGGAACTTCAAGAGTTTGGTGGATGACTTGAGATAAGTGTTTATCTTTTATTTTAGACTACTTTTAGTTTTAATTGAGACTTGTTGTTGGTTTAACAATGATTTCTACTTTTAAACTAAACTATGGTTTTGTTTTCTCCATAGATTCTGAGTAGTTTTCATTATCTTTCTTCTTAAAAGGATAAGTGATTAAGTGCTGGATGGAAGTTGTGGAGAGTATTGATATTTAATGTTGGAAGAAGTTGTCATGATTTAAATCCATGCACTTCATTTACTTCTTAATTTGGCCAATCTAGTTGCTAAAATTTGTTGTGAGAACATGTAAAAATCGGGCTGGTATTGTCTTAGTCAACAATTGGAAAGAATCATATGAGGTTGTACGAATGAGAATGTAGTTCATATGATTGAGTGAAAATAAATAAGGAAATATTCATTGAAGGGTGTATAGTTAGAGGACTTTAAAGTGATAGGTTAAAACCCCCAACTTGGTTTATTGTTTTAATTTCATATACAAGAATGTTAGCCCCCACGTGGAGGGAATCAAGGGAACTCTAAAGTGAGAGCTAGTATCTTCCCTGCCTAGTCGGTTTTTAGCAAACTTTAAATTAGCCAATGTTTTTTATAGCATCTCTAGTAAGGGTAAAGAATATTATTGCTCCTATTTGGCACAACACAATTTGCATACTTCCACAACAGGATTCCTATTACTTATTACTGATTCATGATAAGAAGAAAGATATTTTTCATCCTTAGTGCTTTTCCTCTGCAAATACTCTAGCTTTCTTTTTAAATTCTTATTATTCTATCAAAATATTGAAAATACTAAAAATATTTAAATTTTCATTACTGCAAGAGTCATCTTTAGTTTAAATAATTGTTTTTTTACAAATAGAAAGTTTCTAAAAGTGAATATTGCATAATCTCCCTATGGGTCCGATATTTAGGTCTTAATCAAAAAGTCCTATATTACTTGATAACGATACGTATACTTGCGTAGTATCCCAATATATATAAATTAAAAGTTAAATTCTTATTTTTCTTTAAGATCAAGTTGTTGGTTTTGTTGCAATATAATCAAAATTATTGTTATACTGTTGCATATAAGCAGTAAGTTTGGATCAAGTTTTTAACGTCTAGGCCTACCTTGAAAGTGGAGATGGGAATAGGGCGTCCATGCCTACCCCGAAAGCATAGATGAGAATATGTCTTCTAAGCCTACCTCGAAAGTGGAGATGGGAATAGGACGTCTAAGCCAACCCCAAAAGTGTAGATGGGAATAGGACATAGATGGGAATGGGACGTCTAAGCCTACCTTGAAGGTGGAAATGAGAATAAGACATCTAAGCCTACCCAAAAATTGGAAATGGGAATAGGACGTCTAAGCCTACCTCGAAGGTGGAAATGAGAATATGACATCTAAGCCTACCCTGAAGGTGGAAATGGGAATAGGGCATCTAAGCCTACCCCGAAAGGAGAATCTAAATTTAGGTATTAACCTCAATAGAAGAGAATCAGAATTTAGGTACTGTCCAAAAGAAGGGAATCAGAATTTAGGTACAGACCCAAAAAACTACATGAAGATAGTGTGGAGAGTTTGTTGTGTTAAGCTCATAGAGTTATGACATGTGAAGATTGACATTAGTGAGGAAGATTTGTAAGACTTTGTGCAGAGTGTAAAACTCCTGGGGATGTAAGGAAATTGGTGCAGACCAAGATAGTCGTGCTGCACAAGCAAAGAGTAAGAAACCTTGAACTCGAGGAAACAAACTCAAAAAATTAATTATTTTATTTTCTTATTGTCTTTATCACATTTAATTATCAAAGTAGGTTTTCAATATTTAATTTTAATTAGTTTATTTTCAAAAAGGATATTTTATTTAAATTTTGCTATCATCAATTTGTTTATTTTTTGTTCTTTGTTCATTATAATTCAAAACCAACGTATGATTCTGCAGCTTTTATCCACATACAAAAAGGAAATTTGACAAACATGTTGAAATCTGAAATAAATTTTATTAATTGATTTCAAATCAGGTGTTACAGACTGAATACATTCTTAAAGCATCAAAAGGGGCAATCATGCTGCATACATCTGAAACATCATATGTTGAATACATATCATATGTTCTTCTTTGATGCAGTACAAAAGGGGGCAAAAACTGTCTGTTTGTCCTCTGTGGGATGAGCTCCTAATCAAATTGACCTACTAAGCCACGCTCCAGGACAAGAGTTTCTTTTATGTGTACTTAGAGGTCTAACCATCTCCTAGCTCGTATGGTTGTAGCTCCTCCAATTCTAAATCCGATCAGAATCCATATGACATCTTATTGTCATCCATCCTTCTCAATGTAATGGAAACTCTATGGTGTCATACCCCTGGAATGCAATGCTTGGTGTTGTTGGCTCCGTTTCCCTTCAAAATTAATATCGAACCCACCGACATCGGAATTGCAACTTATCCTCTGAACTCACCGGGTTCGATGATGTCGATTTCTTTTTTGAACAAAATGTCACTCTTACTCATGAACGAGACCATACGAAAAGGTATGATAAAATCATGGTGATCTATATGTGGTGGAATACAGTCTCCCTCTTCATAAATGCTGATGATACAACTGTTCAGAATGCAGTCCGCTGGCAGCACGCCCCATCTGATAATCCTTTTTATCATCCACTTTATTGTGGGAGGCAATGGATCCACCTCATCATGTCTTAAGATCCCAGGGGGGTTCCCTTGCCTATCCTTGGTAAAATTATAACAACAAAAACATTAAATGGTTATCTTACCTTTTCTATGCATCCACTTTCATGGAATAGATTATTTCCATCAGAAGACCAGTTGGACCTCTATCTTTTAGGTCGTAAACACAGTCAAGAATGCTTCTTTATTCACTTTCGTAAAATACTCTGATGTACAATTCCGGGCCTTCCAATATATTGACAAATTTCCCTTGTATTTCCTCATAGAATTCAAATTCTCATCTTTTAACTCTATTCATCTTGTCCAGTTCTATTGTGGGGACCTCTGAGGTCGTCGAGGTAGCTCAGTCATCTCCACATTTTTAGGATACCATGTCTGGTAATGGAATTTATGGCTCAGCATCCGGGTAAATTGGCTCATGATGTCCCATGTCGGCGGCAATGAACTCCTCAAAAGAACTGTAGTGGTCTAATTGGAGAACATTGAATGTTGGGCATTCCATGAATGCTCCTCCGATCGATGTCTGAATAGGAACTTCGACGTTGTACATCGGGAAACCCATGTAAACTTCATCTGGTACTGCTGGTAGTATTTGTTATGTAGGAAACTAAGGCTCGTCCTCTAGCAAGCGGACTAGTAGAAGTCTCTCTCATGCAAGGATCATAGATTTTCTTATCATAAATTTTGGGTAAGTTTTCTGCCTCTTTTAGGCATATTTTCTCTTCACGTAGGAAAGCTTTGCGCTCTCGGCGATTGGCGTTTCTGCGTTTAGTTCTTTTGAACGGTGCATCTGACAGTCTCTCATCATCAACACTGAATAAATGTCTTGTTGGCAAAGTTAACATGGACAACATGCAACTTTTCCCTTCCATCAAATTTTGTTGTGCTATCAATTTCTTCATCTTCAGCGAGGAATCTTCTTTAGTGTTGATCTTTAACAACAAAGGTAGTCCTTCTTTCTCTCAACGACTGACTTTGTCCAGTAGGGGACCCTCATGGTTCACGTTGGCCTGATCAAAATCCAAGTCAAATTCTATGATGCCACCCTGATGTGCCCTTTCCTTGTTAAGTGTGAGATTCTATCTATCCTTGAAAGCAAAAATCAGCTTCCGTCCTGACATTTTTTTTGCAGACGACAGAAGAAACATTAGTGCGATAAAATTTAGCATGAACAAGAACAAAACAAAACATTTATTTGACAGAAATTTTGTTTATACGGGTGTGAAGATTCCTTATTTTTTATATATGTACATTATTTTTTTCTTAATTTAGTAGAATATCAAACATAAAAGTAGAAAGGAGAATGTCAAAGTATACAACTTTAAAAGTTTTAATTTTATTAAGGTTAATTTATTACAAAATTTTTGACCCAGTCACAGACGCTTGGTCAAATAAATAATCCCAGAACAATATGTGTCTCAAAAAGGGGATTTCAAGCTACGTCAAGATGTGTAGTATGTCATCAAATATCATCCTTTGATCGGCAGCATAGGCCTTTTCCCTCAAAAATCCACCTGCTGGTAGGTTCATCCTGAATAAACCTTTTCCACGATAACATGTCTCTCCCAAGTTGGCTCAAATTTTCCACCTATCTTGCAACGTGCAAGAATAGGTCTCTTGAGAACAAAAACGAGGTCACCCACTTTGAATTTCCTTGGGCGGACCAATTTGCCATGAGCTTGTACCATCCTCGCTTGTTAAAGCTCCAAATGTTGTTGTGCTTCTAGTTATTTTCCTTTAAGACTTTTCAATTCTATAAGTCTGAGTTTTGCACTTTCTTCGGTTGTAATTAGGTTGGCGACGACGACTCTGAGAGACAGTGTCTAAACTTTCAGCGGCAGTATGACCACGGGCCCGTATACAAGCACGTAGGGTGTACACTGAGTGGGTGTCCTGAACATTTTTTGGTAGGCCCACAAAGTTTCTAACTATTTATTGTACCAATCTCTTTTATTTTCATTCAATGTTTTCTTTAATATTTGCACGAGCGTCTTACTGAAGGCCTCGACCATACCATTTGCCCTCGGATAATAAATTGTAGCGTACCGTCAGTCTATCCCATGTCGTTTAACAAAGTTGTTGATCTTTTTAGTCTTGAAGGTTGTTCATTGTCAAAAATTACTCTATGTGGAACTCTGAAATGGTAGACAACTTGAATTTTAAAAATTGAAGGATGTACTGTGTTGTAACCTCTCGTAGTAGCACTGTCTCAGCCCACTCGAAGAAGTAATTCATAGAGGCAAGAATGAATCTATGTATCTTAGATGATGGAGGGTCTATCTGACCTATTATGTCCGTGACCCAACGCTCGAATGGCCACGAGGTGACGGTTGGGTGTAGCACATTTGAAGGTTGGTGTAAGACCACCCCATGCACTTGGCAAAGGTGACACTTTCTGGTTGCATCCATGCAATCGGATATCATCGCAAGGCAATAATACTCAAGTTTCTTAATCTTCATATTCATTTTTGGCCTTAACTGGTGCGCACCACACAATTTGCTGAGTTTTTCTTTGATGACCTTTTGTGCCTTTGCTCTGCTCAGACATTGTAGCCACTTTTGGTCGAACAATCTTATGGAAAAGACATCACTCATTAGAGCATATGACATGACCCTTCTTGTAATATGATACGTCTCAGATTTGTCTTCTGGCAGCTTTCCAGTCTATAAATTTTCTATTAATGGCTTTTGTCAATCTTCGTTGACATCAGCAACTTCCATCATCATTCCTTCTTCTTTTTCAGGCGTATGTAAATTGTCAAGGTTGATCCAAGACAATGCTCATTATCCTTATACTGTAATGTTTATGGAATCCTATGGTGGACATGTCAGCTCCTTAGGAAGTTTTTCTAGAGCATCTCACTGGACTTTGTTCAAGTAGATTCATTATATACTGATGGTATTCTACTAGCCTTTGTTTTAAATTCTTGTATTTTCCGATGACTTGTTGAATGACGAGCTTTGAGTCGCCATAGTTGACAGTATGTGTTATGTACTGTTGACCTCACTTTTGGTTGAGGTTTAGTTTTTCCTCTTTAGTAGCCTAAGTCTAGCCATAGAACTTTCCTATTATCTATTCTTAGAAAACTAGAGAAGGAACCCCCATAATTAGAAATTCTACACTCCTCTTTACTCAACTTGAAGTTTCACATATTGGTCCTAACCTCTAGCACTTAGTAGGTGGGGTCATTATAGGAGAGCTCAAGGAGAGTCCTGTTAGGACTGCTAAACCTTAGGGTTGACCCTGGGTGTTGGTCTAAGGCTTAAGGCACTCACTCTCACGCACAATCACTCACAACCCTAGACCTAAACTTCTAGGCTTTGGTCCCTTGATACTCTTGGGATATTCATGTAGGTGGTCCCCTAAACCCACTGGCCCTATGCTAAGGTTTAGCTAAGACAAGTAAATAGAGGACCCAAAATGGGGTTTCCATTGGTCCATGGCTTATTGATGGTAGTTGGCACACCAATTCTACCAAAAATATCTAACTTAGCCTTTTGCCCCTAAACTCCCCAAAATTACCTAGATACCCTTGGGACCCCAAATTTGGCCAAAATTCTCAAATTTACCCAAAATACCCAAGTTGGTTCAAAAATCATTTCAAACACCTTGAAAACACCCAAACTACCCAAAATCACCAAAATTTGCCAATTTACCAAAATACCCCTCCTTAGCCGAAAATTCCAAAAATTCCAAAAAATCCCAAAAAATTCCAAAACCTCACAAATATTCTTAATTTCATTTTACTCAACTACCACTTGATCCAATTTGGCTAATTTGACCATCTTTTACCAAAACCCTCAAATTACCTTTTAAAGACCCATTTTTCCCCAAATCTACCTCAAATGTCTATCAAATTGGTCTCAATTTCCCCCAATTTAAATTCTAAGCTCAAATTCACCCTTGATAAGACCAATCCAGACTAAATCCAATTTCAATTGGTCCATCATTTGAGCCCAATTTTAATTTAGATTAAAGCCCCAATTTTGGATTCATCCCAATTTTGGCTTCATGACCTAATCTCATCAAATTGAATGCCTTAACTACTCAATTTGAATCCTACACTCTCCACCCAATTTGTGTTGAAAACTCTTCATGAAGTTCCTATTGAATATTGTCAACAATCAATTTGGACTTGACCCAAGGGTAGCCGAACCTAGACACAAACCTAACCCAATATGCCCAAATTGATCAAATTTCAAAATTTCTCCAAATTAACCATCCAATTGAACTCAAAACCACTTTCATCCTTCACCAAAGTTCTTCCTCACAATCATATACACCAAACGCAACATTTATTTGGGTTAATTGACATGATAACCTAGCCCAAACCCATTTTTTGGTCAATTGCACCCACTTGGACCTATTCACTAAATGTGGCCTAACCACCCTAAGGCCACCAAATTAACTCCACCACAGCCATTAGTTGGACTTAGTGACCAGTCCGATTGAGCCAAAACTTGCCTAACCACCTAATCTATACCATGGACCAATGGTCCCTTAAATCAAGGGGTTTCATTCCATAATTGCTTAAGCTTAAGATTCTTTTTGCCAAAACTAAACCCAAGCCCATTAAATTACTGTGACATATTCCCCTAATTTTCCTGAGCTCCTAGCCACCTCCCCCTGCCATGGTCGGCTGGCCTAGTCACCGGAGAAGCCAAAACTTAGGGACACATCCTCTTAAACTTCAGCTAAATCAAACCCAGGGGCCGCCTCACTCAAATCAAATGATAG
The DNA here is from genome assembly GCF_001263595.1 of Phalaenopsis equestris. Classification (NCBI taxonomy): domain Eukaryota; kingdom Viridiplantae; phylum Streptophyta; class Magnoliopsida; order Asparagales; family Orchidaceae; genus Phalaenopsis; species Phalaenopsis equestris. The sequence continues at coordinate 245,138 of NW_018250927.1, forward strand.
AGCTCCTCTGGCCTTCACCTAAGCATCACAATATACCCAAACATTGGCCCTGTGGGCCACCACTTTGCCAAAAAATAACCTCCATGGCCATGGGAGGTGTGCTAAAATTTCATCTAAGAGACTTCCCCAAATGGATTCCAAAGCCTCTTTGAGACCTCCTCAGTGCAATCCAACTACCACATTGCCCTGAATCTTTTTGTCGGAGCCCAATTTTGAGCTCGAGTCTTTACCTAAAACCAGGACAAAGCTCTCCACACTTCTACACTCCACAAAAATAAAATTAAACTCACCCACACCTTCACCACAATGAGAGAAGGAAAAGCCCCATCAAATCCCCCTTCCACAGAGACTCTAGCATATCTCTAGACCAACAACTGAAATCGTGCTTGGTCGAATTCCTACCTAAGCTTTGAACTGCATCCAGAGGTTTAATCCCTAGCCACCTTGGACCCCAACAAAAGTGTCGAGCACCTATGATCGAAGATTCACTTCTCAGACCAAAGGTATTGACCTCCTTTTCCTCCCAAGCCTATTTTGATTCTCCATTTGATTAAACTTGCTTTAATTCTATAATTACCATATGGATATGTTCATCTCACTTAGATGAGTCCATAGGATCAAACCCGAAGTGATTTAGTTGAGTCTAGGCTGAGATCTTAGGGTTTTAGTGTGGACGGTCACGGGATCATGCTATCGGGGACAATGACGGGGAGCCGTCCGATCTCGCGTGTATCAGATGGACGGAGGAGATCAGGTCGGATGAACTCTCGGCCAAACAACACTTTGTTACATGAATTGCGGGCCAAGTTAATGGCCACGTGGATGGCGGCGTCCAACCAAAGCACGCCACGCGTGCCTTCGGAGCTGCAGAGGATATAATCAGTTCCGTGCGTTTAAATAGAAAAATAGGAATTTTCTTATTTAAATAAAGAGCCCTAGCTTTAAAAATTCATATCTTGGTGTAGAAAATCATAAAAATGAAATAAAAATACGCTCTTGCTCAGAGAATAAAGGAGAATAATGTGGAAATAATTTTAAGTCCATGTGACGCATATTTTATTTTTAATTAATTAAACACTGATTTGAATGTTTTGATTCTCCATGCTAGGCATATCACCATGGATTGAAATTTTAGCATGTTGTTGCCTCTGTCTTAGGGGATATCTTCTAATTTTTTTAAAGTTAGATGAGGTTCCTAGACAGAGATCCATATTTTTCAAATTTATGTCTATTATTTACATAAATTGGTTATGATAATTAGCATGCTGATTAGAAAATTCAAAAAAAATTTTGGAAGGTGCACCATGACCAGGGGATCCTTTGGAAGGAATTTCATGAGTTAAGTCATTAAGAATACACTTAATCTTCACCAACCCTAAAACAAAAGAAAAATTTATTTTGGGTAACATAGACATCTAAATGACTTAATTTTTTTGTCTCCACCAAAAGATAATCTCCAGAGAACTCCCCATAAAAATTTCAAAACATTTGGAGTTCATTTAATATCTCAAATTGATTTTTTATGTTAATTAACATTTTCGGCACTAAAATGATTTTTAATAATTACAATATAACTTGAAAAACTATAAACTTAATTTTTTGAGTTCTCTATGATTGGAGAAATTTTATAAAAATAAATTTGAAGTAAAACTAAAAACTTTATTTTTAGTCTATTTTAAATATTTAAAATAATTAGAAAATGATAAAAATCAAAAAAATAATAAAATTCATGAAAATGTTCTAAATTATTTTCTAAGCACTTTTGAATAATTGGAGTCTTTTTCTTGATTATATAAATAATGATATTGAATTTTCAACCTTAAAATAATTTTTAACGGCTAAAAATGGAATTTTACTAAAATAATTCCAATAATTCAAAAAAAAATTAAAAAAAATGTGAAATTTAATTCTCTGTGTCCCTCGACATCAGAAAGATTTAATAAAAATATAAAACTTAATTTTTCAAATTTAAAATATTTTATAATTAATAAAAACTACATAACTTAAAATAATTCTTAAAATTCAAATAAAGTTCAAACAATCATGAAATTTGGTCCAAAGGCTTCTCAAGTCTAAGGCTACCTCCAGTAAAAATTTCAAGTGATTAAGATTTATCTTGGTCAAGTTAGGAGCTTTGTCAAGTTAGGAATTTTCTTTGAAAATTTTTTTTTTTGCATTAAAAATAATTATATATATAAATTAAATTTTGAAAAATCACACTTTCTCCTCTGATGTCTCAATTGACCCATAAAAATTTTAATGTCATTTGGATTAAATTTGATGAATTATGAAGTAACAGAGCCTTAGGGTCAAATGTGTAATTTTGGAAATTTAGCCTTAATTAACATTTAGGCCTATTTTCAGAAAGGGAAATGGGAAATCTTTGCTTCTAATTAACATATTTGGATGTTTGAAACATAGGGGGTTAACTGGTGAAAATTAACCTCACTTATCCTAATTAAAAAGGATAAATTTGCAATTTTATTAAGTTACATAAATTTGGGAGTCTAGCCGTTTAAATGATCCTAGATTTAGGGGTATGATTTTGGGTGTTAATAACTCACTAATTTATTACCCCTATTTGATGAACAAAAAAAAATGAATCATCACCATCACTTATAAGTGAATTTCATTTGTAATGACTAAGACATTCACCAAAATCTTAAGGGCTTAGTAGTGACTTAGGCTAAATCAAGTTTCATTTAAATAAGGATTTGAAAAGTAAACATCATTGAAATTTAAAACATCTTTCAAACACTACAAGCCCAAGTCAAAAGTTGGCTAAGTCTCTTAAACTTGTCTCTTTAAGGGTCTTCACCCACATAATTCTTAATTTGAATTACGAGTGATAATTACCCTATTCTTAGGGATATGAGACATCAATGCTCACTCAACACTAAGGGTGTTTACAGGTGAATTATTAAGCAACATAATATGTTTAAAAAAGCTTGAGATTTTCCACCAGGCAGCAAGAAAATAGCACTGACCTGCTTCTTTCTCTAGATCTGTTGGATAGCTTAGAGATCTACTAAACTTAATATGTTTTGCTTGACAAAATCATCCTTAATTAAACTCCTAAGAACCCACCAAGATATGACATAGGGTTAGGAAAAAAACCAAAATCATACATTTTTTGCCTTTACATGAACTGCCTTAACATGCGTTTTACGTTTCACGGGGTGGAACGAGAAGACTCGCTAGGTACGCTTTTACAGTTTTCAGCATTGTCTTTCTTGGGCTTTTATGCTATGCTTTTATGATTCTACAAATTTCCATGCTAAATAATGATGTCATCCTGCATGAAAACTAAAACTATCAGTATAGCCACAAAACTAAAACCAAAACTAAAACTAAAATCAACCAAGATAAAATTCACCGTCACAACATTCAAAATATAAAATAACTCAAAATTTAATCACAAGCATCACACAAAACTACTATTACAACTAAATTAAGATGTCTCTATAGGATGATCGGGAATTCCTTGGAGGAGATAACCTACGGTTGCTAACGAGGCTTCCTACGACCTAAATAAAATTATGAAACTGATTAAGTTGAGTTTAGTAAGTCTATTTGGACTAAGTGAATCCAATAGAAAATAGTGGTGCCGGAACGAGGGAACCGTAGGATCCTAACCGGTGTCGCTCTAATCAACTTTAACATGCTCCCATAAAATTTAAAGAACTTCAACCATAGGGCCACCTGATTTGACATCATAACTTGACACACTAGAAAACTCAAGCTCATCACGGCAAGGAGCCTGGAGCTAGCATGGTGATCAACAAGGCCATCTTCAACAACAAAACTTGTCTTCTCCAGCTAAACTAATATTCCTTTCTTAGATATAACCAACAAATCCATAAGACTTTGAGGTTTCTTCCTTATGAAACGTAAATCCTCTCCTTATCTTTAGGCCTTTGTACAACCCTGCTATACAATATAAGCCATAACTCGTATTAGGATTCCAAGGTCGTCGTTCGTCATGATCTAAACCCTCACATCTTCCAGGCTATTTGTGTGATACTTTCATACGAATGTAAGCCCTAACTAATCAAATTGGCAGGATGAAACAACTAAATATTTCTCCTCAGAAATAAAGCCAAAGATTAGGATAGCGTGGGAAGTCACCGGGGTTCTCCTATGGATCCATGATATCCCCTAGTTCTTCCTCTTTTGGACTCTACAAAAAAA